>NC_080402.1:23899393-24202424 GCF_030265065.1 Corythoichthys intestinalis
GACACAAATGTCCTAATCATAATATGGCCCAAACACAAAAAGGATTGCTTCAATCAAAGAAAACTTTTTCAATGAAAAATTAAGTGTTCAAATGCAAATTTTTCAATCTCAAATATTTTTTCACATTCAAAAACCTTTTCTATTTTTTTTTTTTTTTTTTTTTTTTTTTTTTGGATTGAAGTGATTTTCTTTTTGAAAATCTGTATTTTTTTGAAGCAACTTATTTTTTGATTGAATAATAAAAACAAAAATGTCCTGGCCAAAATGTGGCCCAAAAACAAATCAACATTACTTCAATCAAAAAGTTGATTCAATCATAAAAAAAACTTGACTTCATTCAAAAAAAAAAAAAAAAAAAAAATCAAAGAAAAATAGTTTTCACATGCGTTTCAAATTTATTTTTGCATTCAAACACTTTTTTTTAAATTGAAGCGACAATTATTTGGTTGAATAATAAAGACACAAATCTACCTCCATATGGCTCTGCCCAGGGAATACAATTTTTGACTGGGGTAACTACATTGGCACGACACCGGCAGGCGTACCATACTTAATGTATGACGATCTTGGCGAAAAGTATAGCTGTCCTAATCAGCCTGATTTAGAATTCCCCTCAAGAATGATGGGAAAAAAACGCTCATTGTCAACTAATTATTATAAATAGTCTTGTAAGTTGATTTTATTGCTGACATTGCGTTGCGGGGTCATCAACATGTTGTGCCCCCCTGCCCCAAAAGTCAAACTCTGCCTATGTGTGTACTGCCATTGTTCACACCTCGTATGAAGAAAACGTGCGAGCATGACAAATCTGAACCGAAACAGCCGTTTGTGTATGGGAAACACTAAAAAGGACCTCAGCACCCCTTGCTCTGAGTGATTTCCAGCGCCCCTGGCATTTCATGGTCAGGAAATAAAATCTGTTCTACCAAGGATATCGGTGAATTTGCATTTGCGACAGCAAAAAAAATATATTTCTGTATTGTAAAAATGCTTTGGAATTGGGTTGACACTTACCTACCTACCCACGTGTGGGGGTGTATCTGTCTAGCCCTCCTTTTCCTATATAGACTGTGACTAACCGGTGATGAAACATGGCCTGTTTCATATTCACTTTCCCGCTGCACCCACAGTGTCATAATGTGATGACCCCGATGTCTCACTTACGCACTCTCAGAGTTGAGTACTGTTCATGCGTGTGTGCAAGGGAGACGCACAGGCTCATATGTTACGCAGACGCCGCTCAGTCTGCACCGCACAGCTGGCGCACAGTGTCGCAGGACATTCCCCCATGCAATATGTGTGTCTACCTTTTAATACCTTTTGGCCTGTTATATCAATGACAGATGTGACATGTGGCAAAGCTGCCTTCTCACGTTCCTGTCAGCCCAACATTTATACCCAATCATGTCATGGTCCAAGAACTCTGGCTCACGCACTGCAAGTTGGCCCGAGTGGCATCAAAAGAGTTGTATTGAGGGCAGGCTCAGAGGGAAGAGAGGGATCATGCTGTGCTTTGGTGTACTCCTAGGCCTCTTGCGCTTTTTTTTTTTTTTTTTTTTTTTTTTTTTTGAGAAAATCAACGCAATGAGCCGAGAGAAAAGGCTGGAATGAGGACCATTTAACAGCACAACACAGCAGAACATCAAATCCTATATACACTGTATGCATCTTGCACAACTACTTACAAAAATTAAAACCCTACATGGTTTATTCAGGAAAACTTGGTTCACCAAGCGACATGGTGTTATCAAATCTGCCATGTTGTCCTAATGCTGGTTTGTCATGAGTATTCTTCAGTTTCCTCGCTTGTTCCAAAAATATGTACGTGAGGTTAATTGAATTGTATGAATGTGAGAAACTTGGAAGCTATTCCGACTTTGCTCACAACTGAGGTGATAATTTTAGAATTACTCTTGATCAGACATGTCCAAAGTCCGGCCCGGGGGCCAAATGCGGCCCGTGGCCAAATTTCATCCGGCCCCCAGCCTCCGTCATAAAATCAATAACATCTGGCCTGCACATAGACTTTAATACGTTGGTCAGCAGTACTGCTACCAGCTTACACACTAAATGCTGCTCCTCATTTATCCACTAAAAGGAGGCAGCACTCTAAGCAACATTACCCCTTGTGACCCTTTACTCCCAATTTTCTAAAATGGCGATAATAAACAAACAAAAAAAAAGAAAGTTGACTGCGACGGCCGACACTTCAAGGATAGGTGGAAATTGGACTATTTCTTCATTAAAATACGCAACAAATGTGTCTGCCTCATTTGCAAAGAGACAGTTGCTGTTTTAAAAGAGTTCAATGTGAGGCGATATTACCAAACAAGACACGCTGACATGTACGACAAGATTACAGGGAAGATATGTAGCGAGAAATTGAAGCAACCTGAAGCTAGTTTAATTTTACAGCAGCAATATTTCAGAGCCCGAAAGTCGAAAGAGAACGCCACAAAGGCTAGTTGCGAGATTGTTCAAATTAGGAATTAAAAATAATAATAAAGTAGGGCTGTCAAAATGATCGCGTTAACGGGCGGTAATTAATTTTTTAAATCAATCACGTTAAAATATTTGACGCAATTAAAGCACATGCCCCACTCAGAATAAAATGACAGCAGTGTAATGTCCGTTTGTTACTTGTTACTTGTTTTTTGTCGTTTTGCGCCCTCTGCTGGCGCTTGGGTCCAAATGATTTTATGGGTTTGGGGAGTGAGCATGGTGTAACGACATCAACAATGGCGAGCTGCTAGTTTTTTTTTTGATTGAAAATTTTACAAATTTCAATAAAATGAAAACATTAAGAGGGGTTTTAATATAAAATTTCCCTAATTTGTACTAACATTTATCTTTTAGGAACTACAAGTTTTTCTATCCATGGATCGCTTTAAGAGAATGTTAATAATGTTAATGCCATCTTGTTGATTTATTGTTATAATAAACAAATACAGTACTTATGTAGCGTATGTTGAATGTATATATCTGTCTTGTGTCTTACTTTTTCATTTCAACAATAATTTACAGAAAAATATGGCATATTTTATCGATGGTTTGAATTGCGATTAATTACGATTAATTTTTAAGCTGTAATTAACTCGATTAAAATTTTAAATCGTATGACAGCCCTATAATAAAGCAAATATGACACACAGAATGGCTTGCTAAAATTTGCCTAAATATATTGTTCTATGTATAGGACGTTAGCCAAGGTCGGCCCCCCACATTTTTACCACAACAAATCTGGCCCCCTTTGCAAAAAGTTTGGACACCCCTGCTCTTGACTGTATGTTAATATTATGTCCGGCTTTCATAGAAATGTGCGCATAATAAATCTGATGAGATGGCTACTTTAATGACCAAGCATATTTTCAACAAAACAAATCTTTTGCAGTCATAAAGTCTCCCTAGACCAGTACTTCTCAAATAGTGGGGCGCGCCCCCCCAGGGGGGCGCAGAGCGATGCCAGGGGTGGCGCGTGTGACCTCGGGGAACATGCTTTTTTTTTTTTTTTAAAATAAATAAAAAAATAATGATATAAAATAAAGTGTACTTGCACCCACTCAGTGGGTGGCAGTGGTGCTCTCATTTTCAAAGTGCGCGCAGTATTTTTGAAGTAAGCAAGAGCACACGGAAGAGACTCATGAGGAGCTGGAGAGCTGTGCGCCATTTTCGAAAGCCGTTTTCCGGCCGTACTCACGCAGCGACCCACTGTCTTCTCCAGTTCACACGTGTCCGCTCGAGAAGTGCCATTTTCGGCTTGGGATCGTCACGATGGCCGCCCTCACCTACGGTTCTCCCCCGGCCGCCGAGAATGCGCTTTTTGCGGGCCGTTTGCCTTTTGGCTTTGACATTTAATACAGTGGTAGATGAGGAAAGACCACTGTTTACTGTGTCTAAAAATGATTATAGCGGACAGCCGGAAGCCAAATCAGTTAAAGACATGAGACCCCAATCTCATTGAGAAGCCACTTGGTTGTTTTTCAGCAAAAACGTGACGAATATTGCCAACAATCGTGCCGCTTTGTCGGTGTTATATCAGTAAACCAGTGAGCACTGTTAGCATGCTCAGTGCAAAATAACCCCATACGATTGCAAACTGGAGGTGATACTGTGAGCAAAACTGTCCTTCTGTTTTTCCCTTCTATTCAGTTTTGCTTCTTCGGTCAAATTTTTTGGCATATTGTCCTCATGAGTTAATGTTTCTAATCAATTTGAATTTGTTATTGTTTACTGATGTTATTTTTCAGTATCAAATGGTCAAAAATGTACCTTGAGTGTATTTTTACAGTTTGGATGTGACTTTTTTTTTTTTTTTTAATTCAGGCAAATTGATGCGCGTTAAGTCTTTTCTGTTACAAACAAAACGATATTAGTAAAGTTATACTTTATAAGTTGATCTCTGTTATTTTCTCTAATAGAAAAAAGGATACAATGTGAGGCGGAGGTGTACTTATAATAGAAATATCATAGACAAATGATACTATTTACAGTGGCGGTAGAGTTTGGGGGGGCGCGAAACATGTACGTCTTCCTTGGGGGGGCGTAACAGAAAATAATTGAGAAGCACTGCCCTAGACACAAGTGATAGCTTTTAGATTAAGCGATGGGGTTCTCCCCGGAAATAGGCCGTTTGACTGGTATAAATGAATACGCTCTAATTTGAACTGATACGTCTATTTTGCTTCTGAGATCTCATTGGTATGACATAATCCCCGTTAAAGTTTTATCAGCAATATCTGCTCGCCCCAAATTGCTGTAATCTCTTTCTCAATTTAACAATAAATACATGCAGCATTGAACGCATCACTTGTAGCAAAGTGTGCTAACGAAGGTCACCTTTACCTACTTGTCGGAGGTGAATTTGATCTGAAAGGAAACTGAGGGTAGCAAGAAAACTGCACTGCACCAAAATTAAAACTGTGGAGATCAATACCACAAAGATCGCAAACAAGGCGAGCATTTGCGTGTTTTTGTTTATATTTCCAGTGCTAAGTAGCCATAATTTATGAACACTTTCATGGAATTGTACTAATTGAATACAAAAAGTGTATTTTTTTCATTATGTCACATTTATCTCAGCCTTACAAAACGCCTGAATAATGTTTATATCATCATATTTTCCTGTCCCATTTTTTCACCCTCTTTGTCCTGCCTTGTCCATCTAACCTACCCAGAGTCATCAAAATCAGTAGTGCTAGCTGATGTAACTCAAACTACTGTACCCGGTATATTAGCAATGGAAGGTACAGTGGGGCAAATGAGTATTTAGTCAGCCACTAATTGTGCAAGTTCTCCCACTTGAAAATATTAGAGAGGCTTGTAATTGTCAACATGGGTAAACCTCAACCATGAGGGACAGAATGTGGGGAAAAAAATCACATTGTTTTATTTTTAAAGAATTTATTTGCAAATCATGGTGGAAAATAAGTATTTGGTCAATACCAAAAGTTCATCTCAATACTTGTACCCTTTGTTGGCAATAACGGAGGCCAAACGTTTTCTGTCACTCTTCACAAGCTTTTCACACACTGTTGCTGGTATTTTGGCCCATTCCTCCATGCAGATCTCCTCTAGAGCAGTGATGTTTTGGGGCTGTCGTTGGGCAACACAGACTTTCAACTCCCTCCACAGATTTTCTATGGGGTTGAGATCTGGAGACTGGCTAGGCCACTCCAGGACCTTGAAATGCTTCTTACGTAGCCACTCCTTTTTTTGCCCTGGCTGTGTGTTTGGGATCATTGTCATTCTGAAAGACCCAGCCACATCTCATCTTCAATGCCCTTGCTGATGGAAGGAGATTTTCACTCAAAATCTCTCGATACATGGCCCCATTCATTCTTTCCTTTACACAGATCAGTCGTCCTGGTCCCTTTGCAGAAAAAAAGCCCCAAAGCATGATGTTTCCACCCCCCATGCTTCACAGTGGGTATGGTGTTCTTCTGATGCAATTCAGTATTCTTTCTCCTCCAAACACAAGAACCTGTGTTTCTACCAAAAAAGTTCGATTTTGGTTTCATCTGACCATAACACATTCTCCCAGTCCTTTTCTGGATCATCCAAATGCTCTCTTAGCATTCTCCAGATCGAGGGAGATTATCAGTGGTCTTGTATGTCTTTCATTTTCTAATAATTGCTCCCAGAGTTGATCTCTTTACACCAAGCGTTTTACCTATTGCAGATTCAGTCTTGCCAGCCTGGTGCAGGTCTACAATTTTGTCTCTGGTGTCCTTCGACAGCTCTTTGGTCTTGGCCATAGTGGAGTTTGGAACGAGGTTGTGGACAGGTGTCCTATATAACGATAATTAGTTAAAACAGGTGCCATTAATACAAGTAACAAGTGGAACCTTGTTAGACCTCGTTAGAAGAAGTTAGACCTTTCTAACAGTCAGAAATCTTGCTTGTTTGTAGGTGACCAAATAATATTTCCCACTCTAATTTGGAAATAAATTCTTTATAAATCAAACAATGTGATTTTCTTTTTTTATTTTCCACATTCTGTCTCTCATGGTTGAGGTGTACCCATGTTGACAATTACAGGCCTCTCTAATATTTTCAAGTAGGAGAACTTGCCCAATTGTTGGTTGACTAAATACTTATTTGTCCCACTGTATGGAACTGTTCTTCTAACCAGATACAGTGGTACCTCGACCATACGATCCTTTCGACATCCGACGTAAAATTTGATTCGTCATTTGTCTCAACATATGATGACATACTGGAAATACGATGATTTATAACAGGGTCGCAAATCGCAATTTCACTGCTTTGCCGCAAGATGGACGCACAGCGGATTTTCTTGTGAGAAAAAATCAATATGGGTCCAAAGAAGGTTAGTGCATATGGTGAAACAAAGGAAAAAGTGACGCTTAGCATTTAATTTAGGATGGAAATTATAGAAAAATATGAGCCTGGGGTGCACGTCATTGGCTCGACAATACGGCCGGAATACGTTTACGATCTTGACGGTCCTCCTCCCACCTCCATTTTCTAATCTTTCTAAGTTAAGGTGACAATTATTAATATAGTAGCATCGGCAAGGAAGTCACCAGCTTCGTCAGGTTTTTAATCTTTTTTTTTTTTTCAGAACTTGTGCAAGACAACATGGCTACTGTCCGCGTAGCCGTAGCTAACTCCAACATGAAGAGAAAGTAAAAACTCTTTAACACCTCTCTTTCTTGTCAGTTGTCAGTCATACGGTGCGTTCAGGAACAGAATGCAAAACACAACCGTCACATTAGAACCCGATTAATTGCATAATTAATTATTATCATTATATTAGTATCCCCATTTGTATTGATAGTTTATTTTGTTTTGCTATGTGTAATTGCTATTTGTAATTGTACCAGCAGTATTTATTAAAATGAAACACTGATAGAAAGACTTGTAGTTCTTAAAAGATAAACGTTATTATGAGTTAAAGTAATTTCATATTAAAACCTCTGTTGATGTTTTCGTTTTTATACAATTTGTAAAATTAGTTTAACTAGTAAATCGCCATTGATGTTGACGTTGCAGGGCGGTGACATCACTGGGTTATGCTGCCGGGCTTCCAGAATATGACTCTAGTGATAAACATGTCATCTGTTCAGCCCTTTCAATTTGAACCCGAGAGGAACATTAATGAGCATGACAGCAATGTCAATATTTCACAAAACGAGCAGCAAAAGCAAAATGAACAGGAACGACGGGATGAGACGAGGTAAGAGTAGGACAAAACCGGTGTTCTATCATAATGTGCTACACCGGCGAAATGTCCTGCAAGAGGCGAATTTGCCACCCAAAGTACTATCATGCGCATTCAGCTAGTTTTCTTTAGATGCATACAGACAAAACATAATAAAGTTGCCTTAAGATAATACTTGAACGTAGTTTCAAATAAGGGTGGTATAAAAACGCTACGTTACTAATGTTGTCAACAGATCAACAATCTGCTTTAAAGCTATCAAAAGAAAACACAATGCTTAAAAGAATGAGACGAAAACACATGCAAAAAGTATTTTGAGGCAAGAAAAGGCAAGAAAAGTCTTAATTAAAATACAAATAGTAAGTACTCGTTGCTCTTAACCGATGTGCGCATGTGTTGGATGTCTCTCCGCGAAGGAAGGAAATTGCAGAACAACAGTAGTGTTCGTCTAGTGCAGCGGTCTCAAACCGACTCCACAAAGGGCCGCAGTGGGTCCTGGTTTTTGTTCCAACAGATCCAGCACAAACAGTTCAACCAATGAGGTTTCTACTAACATAAGCAGCACCTGATTGCAATCAACTGATTACACTTGTAAGAAACCAGATTGGTGAAAAGGTATTTGTCTCGTTTGGTTGGAATGAAATCCAGTACCCCCTGCGGCCCTTTGAGGACCGGTTTGAGACCACTGGTCTAGTGACAGTGACAAACTACGTCATCACCCCGAGCCGAGTCCGTTGCGCACTTTAAACATAGCGCCCTCCGTAGGTCAAAACACGTACTAAATCATGGACTTCATACTGTATTGACAGTACATGGGGCGCGGGGCCGATAAATAGGGGGCCTGCATTGTTGGCGAAGCTGTCAAAGCTGACCGAGTGGCATCACAGACATGGAGCATTTTTCGTTGAAAATTCTTGTGAATAAATGCTTAAATCCCTGAATTATTTGTAGATATGAATGTGAAACAGTGTTGATTCTTGGTTAAAAGCAAAAAACATGCAGTAAGCATTTATTTTAACGAAATATGTCAAAGTACAATGCTAGTCTGTTAGTGAATGTAGCAAGCGGCCGCCTGATGTAAACAGAGCTTTTCCGTTAAAAATTATTGTGAATAAATGCTTAAATCCTCGAATTCTTTATAGATATGGACGTGAAACAGTCTCGATTCTTGGTTAAAAGCAAAAAAAAAAAACGTGCAGTTAGCATTTTACGTAAATATTGCGAACAATGATGCCAATGCAGTAGCGGCTAATTTCTCCTATTGATTATTTTCACAACATTTCAAAATGCATGCATGGTACAAAATATATAATAATGACCTTGAATCCTCGAACAAATCACTCCTGAGACAATCCTTCCTTTTTGTATACGGTACGGCTTTCGCACTTTTCCAACAGAAATCCGGCGTTAGATCGCTGCGTGCGTGTGTTTGTGAATAGCTCCTCTTGATGTGGGCTGCCACCTACTTGAATGCGAGGCGAAGTGCATGACCGATCTGACATTATGAAGTCTATGACTTAATATTATAGATTTTTAAGCAATGGCAATATATTATGGGTTTCGAATGACATATTTTAGTAAAAGAGATCAATTGTGGTTTATTAGAGCCTACAAGTCATTAAGTCCAAGGTTCCCTTTAAGGATTTAGCGTAGGTTTTTGTGCTGTGGAAAAAATTAATCAAATTATAATGTATTCTTATGGGAAAATCCTGCTCGACATGCAACCATTTCGACTTACAAACCAGGTCCTGGAACGAATTAAATTAGTATGTAGAGGCACCACTGTATATGGCGGAAAACACAGACAAGACTGAAAAAGCAGTTTCTGCTCTTGCACTCCTCTTTAAAAGAAAACAATGTATTTTAAGCCAGACGAACTGTTGTGTTTGATAGAACAATATGTCTATATGCTGCCATAGAAGGTTCATGGCGCAATAAGCCCCCGAACTATTTTTAATTTGTCCGTTTTACCCTGGAGACCCCCGTTTACAGATGTCGCACAACTGCTTTTGTTTCAACCTAGCCATATAAAGAAGGTAAGTAATCGTATTTATTTTTTGAAATGTCTGTCATTTTTTAGCTTTGAATCATTAACTGATGTGTAATATTTAGTTTTTTTTAAAAAAACTACTTTAAAAAATTATTCACTCAAATATTTTAAACTTTTAAACAAATTACGTCACAATGAAAAAAATGGTGTCTGTAAAAAAGTCACGAATATCTACTTCATAACTATCGCTTAATTGTATTTTTTTGTTACTGTCGCATTTTCCCCAATATTTTAGATGATAAATAATTGATCCAAACAAAGAAAAATTGAAAGAAAAAAAAAAAATTTAAAGGGTAAATACTGTATATGCAAATGAAAATCTCGACCATTCCTTGATGTCTGAGATTTCTGCATCGCGACCCTTGTTATATGACCATGTTTCACACATAAAATCCCCCCAAAATCCAGCTGTGGCCATTCACAGCTGTGTCTTGACACTCAGTGATACACGCTACATGGAATTTTTGTATCGAAAAGAGGTAATTACGTTATAATATCTCGTTAAAATCGTGGCATCTTTAATTCTGCTTTCGCGTGCTCTCACCTCCAGTTGGGTTTTGCTGTTCAATTTGTTTTTTTTAAATGCCGTCCTGTTTAAAATTTTTCTTCCCCCAGAAAATTGAGATTTTAAGCTTTCCAGTGATGTACTACACATGGATATCGGACAGTTTTGAAATTTGGACAAATTAGTTGTCTCATAGCAGAACTTTAAGTCACCTGAGTGTTTTGCGCCAAATATAATTTGCCTAAAAGGTCCACAATATTGGTTGGATTTTTCCGGCTTTTAATTGGTTGTTAAATGCAAATCCATTTTTGTATCCTTTCTGCTTGACTGAGCAGCCGAAGACGACAGATAAAAAAAATAAGAAAGCAAAGAATGGTGGATCTTTCTGTCAGAGGACACTCTGTATAACTATGCTGGGCAGAATGTGTACAAAGTAATAGAAAAGGGGCACAAACAAGAAATCTCTAAGGAGACAGTGTAGAAATATGATTTTGAACAAATAGGAGGTTTGTTTAATGTCTTGATGGCAAAAAGGTTTGCGAAGTGGGATCATAGTAGCATCATCTTATTGTTATTTTATCATCATTTTTTTATAATTATAATGATTATTATTAGCGATGCCGATCGGGTCCGATCACGTCATTTTCAAAGTATTGGAATCGGCAAAAAAATATCGGCCATGCCTTTTTTTAGTATATATATATATATTTTTTAATTAAATCGTTTTCTAATTGTATTTAGCGTTACAGACATATGTTACACTTATCCAGAGTCTTTAGTTTAGGCTTAAGGTAGGGTTATCAAATTTATCCCAATAATGGCGGTAATTAATTTTTAAAAAAATGTATCACGTTAAAATATTTAACGCAATTAATGCATGCGTTGCATGACCCACTCACGCATTGTCGCGCTCCATCTGTAATGGCGCCGTTTTGCCTATATAGAGAGCTAAAAGGCAGCGTAAAATGAGTAGAGTGAATTTTGGCAGGCTTTGGAGCCTTATTTTAATTGGCTAAAGCCTTACAATCCTTCTCCCTACGATTAGAAATATTATGGGAAGCCATGTGGGGAAGCAAGGTAGCAATTGATCTTTTTCTTAACACCTTATGTTATTCCCCAACGCAGAGAAGATATATCAATTGGTAGCACTACACACAGTCATGGTTCCACTTCCCATTATGCATTTGGGCATGGCCTTCAATATAATTTACTGAAAGCTCAACAAATACACTAGATGGCAATATTTAGTCACAATATACAAAGTCACAAATCTTTCTATCCTTGGATCCCTTTCACAGAAAGAATGTTAATAATGTAAATGCCATCTTGAGGATTTATTGTCATAATAAAGAAATACAGTACTTATGTACTGTATGTTGAATGTATATATTCGTCCGAGTTTTATTCATTTTTTTCTTAATGCATTGCCAAAATGTATATGATCGGGAAAAATTATCGGGAATGATTGGAATTGAATTGGGAGCAAAAAAAAGCAACCGGATCGGGAAATATTGGGATCGGCAGATACTCAAACTAAAACAATCGGTATCGGGAGCAAAAAAAACATGATCGGAACAACCCTAATTATTATTTTATTATTACATTTGTGTACCCTCACAAAGCAGTAGAGGCTGTTTTCCTACTGCCATCAACTTCATCGTCAGCAAAGCGTTTAATTAATATTCTGCACGTAGTGTAAAGCTGTGCAGCTGAATGAAAAGCTAGAGCAAAAAAAGAGAGGTTAGACAAAAAAAAGCGCACTCTCGCTTTCGCTTGCATCAGCTTGCCTCCCACATGCACATGCACACACACATCTAAGCACACACACACCTCCACTCAAATGGGCGTGAGGATGAATTACAAAACAGGCCATGCTTTAACTGTAAAAGGTAGACAAAATCCAACCAGCTTATTAAAATCTTGCTTCAAACATACACCAGTGTGCATCTATTATGAAGTCTTGTGTAAATTCAGGACTTTGCGTCATTGTCTGTGTGCGCACCCCTACAAAAAGACTCCTGAAAACATCCACAACAGCTGCCCCGGCGCACTCAATTCGCACTTTCTTCTCATTGGCTTGTTCCCCCACGTAAACACACTCTTGGTTTATCTTTAGCAGCACCCATTCAACCAGGGCACACCAGAGCAGAGGAGGCAGAGGATAAAAAGAGTGGAAGGGGGAGGGGTAAGTGTGAATCTGTGATTGGTGGAGCGGACGTGAGGAGGTGCCTTAAGTACAAGTGCATGAGTTATTAAAATATATAAGGTTACTTCTGCTGACCCCATTTCCTGTTGCAATCTACTTACAAACCCATAAACGAACACTGTAGGTCAGATGTCAGGGTGTTGGATTACAATAGCGTACACCCCTGCTTCTTAATTCCACATTTTAACAAGACATGTCAGATAATTCAGTTTGGGGAAGGCCCTTTCAGTGCAAAGCACACAAGCAAGGTCTGTAAAGCCATGCTTGAATGAGTTACAGTGAGGAAAATACTGTAAGTGAGGTTGTTCCGATCATGTTTTTTTTGCTCCCGATCCGATCCCGATCGTTTTAGTTTGAGTATCTGCCGATCCCGATATTTCCCGATACGATTGCTTTTTTCTTTGCTCCCGATTCAATTCCAATCATTCCCGATAATTTTTCCCGATCATATACATTTTGGCAATGCATTAAAAAAAAAAATGAATAAAACTCGGACGAATATATACATTCAACATAGAGTACATAAGTACTGTATTTGTTTATGATGACAATAAATCCTCAAGATGGCATTTACATTTTTAACATTCTTTCTGTGAGAGGGATCCACGGATAGAAAGACTTATCCTATGTAATTCTATATTTTTAGAATAATTCTTATTCTATAATTCTTAAAGGATAAATGTGACTTTGTATATTGTGACTAAATATTGCCATCTAGTGTATTTGTTGAGCTTTCAGTAAATGATACTGTAGCCATTTAACTGTTCTGCCCAAATGCATTATGGGAAGTGCAACCATGACTGTGCGTAGTGACACCAATTGATATACAGTATCTTCTCTGCGTTGAGAAATATCTTATGGTGTTAAGAAAAAGATCAAATACTACCTTTCTTCCCCACATTTCTTCCCACGATATTTTTAATTGTTGAGAGGGGGATTTTAAGGCTTTAGCCAATTAAATAAAGGCTCCAAAGACTGCCTAAATTCACTCTACTCATTTTACACTGCCTTTTAGCTCTATATATAGGTAAAATGGCACCTTTATAGATTGAACGCAACAATGCGTGAGTGGGTCGTGCAGCGCATGCGTTAATTTCATTAAATATCTTAACGTGATTAATTTTTTACAAAATTAATTACCGCCGTTAACACGATAAAATTGACAGTCCTACTTTAAGCCAAAACTAAAGACTCTGGATGAGTGTAAGACATTTTGTCTGTAACGTGAAATACAATTAGAAAACGATTTAATTAAGAAATATATATATATTAAAAAAAGGCATGTCCGTTATTTTTTTGCCGATTCCGATACTTTGAAAATGACGTGATCGGACCCGATCGATCGGGATGCCGATCGTTCGGGACATCTTTTACTGTAAGTATTTGAACACACTGCGATTTTGCAAATACTCCCACTTAGAAATGAAATCAAATGATTATATTTTTATGGTAGATGTTTGTCCACTGTGAGAGACACTCTAAAGAAAAAAATCTAGATATCTCAGTGTAAGATTTTTTAACAATTTATTTGTATTTACTTTTATTACTAATATTTGAACACCTTTTTATATGGCGGAAAACACTGACAAGACTGAAAAAGCAGTTTCTGCTCTTGCACCCCTCTTCAAAATAAACTGCTGTATTTTAAGCCAAAAGAACTGTTGTGCATGATAGAACAATATGTCTTTATGCTGCCATAGCAGATTCATGGCACACTAAGCCTCCGAACTATTTTTAATTTGTCCGTTTTACCCTGAAAACCCCCGTTTACAGACGTCACACAACCGCTTTTGTTTAAACCTAGCCATAAAAGAAGGTAAGTAACTATATTTATTATTCAAAATATCTGTCATTTTTAGCTTAGAATCATTAATTTATGTCTAAATTTTAGTTTAAAAAAAAGAAAACGACTTTAAAAAAATTATTCACCCGCATATTTTAAACTTTTAAACCAGGCATGTCCAAAGTCCGGCCCGGGGGCCAAATGCGGCCCGTGGTCAAACTTCATCCGGCCCCCAGCCTCTGTCATAAAATCAATAAAGTCTGGCCCGAACACAGACTTAAAAAACTGGTCAGCAGTACAGCTACCAGCATATGGAAAACATTATTTTTTGGGGCTGCTTCTTTGCCAACGGTACAGAACGACTGCACCGTATTGAGGGGAGGATGGATGGGGCTATGTATCGCCAGATCTTGGCTGACAACCTCCTTCCTTCAGTGAGAGCCCTGAAGATGGGTCGTGGCTGGGTCTTCCAGCATGACAACGACCCAAAGCACACAGCCAAGGCAACTAAAGAGTGGCTCCGTAAGAAGCATCTTAAGGTCCTGGAGTGGCCTAGCCAGTCACCAGACCTGAACCCGATAGAAAATCTATGGAGGAAGCTGAAAGTCCGTGTTGCCCGGCAGCAGCCCCGAAACCTGAAGGTTCTGGAGAAGATCTGCATGGAGGAGTGGGCCAAAATCCCTGCTGCAGTGTGTGTGCAAACCTTGTCAAGGACTAAAGGAAACCTTTGGTATCTGTAATAGCAAACAAAGGTTTCTGTACCAAATATTAAGTTCGATTTTTGTGATGTATCAAATACTTATTTCATGCAATTAAATGCAAATTTATTATTTAAAAATCATACACCGTGATTTTCTGTTTTTTTGTATTAGATTCCGTCCCTCACAGTTGAAGAGAACTTATGATACAAATTACAGACCTCTACATGCTTTGCAAGTGGGAAAACCAGCAAAATCGGCAGTGTATCAAATACTTGTTCTCCCCACGTATTTGCAACGGTATTATACAAATATATTGTTAAAAAAATCATACACTGTGATTTCAGCATTTTTTTTAGATTGTCTCTCAAAGTGGACAAGCACCTACCATACAAATTTCAAACCTGCCAATCATTTCTAAGTGGGAGAACTTCGCAAGATCGCAGGGTGTTCAAATACTTATTTTCCTCACTGTAGGTGTGGAAGACCTGACTTGAACACCCACCAAACATTTGGAATAATGTACTTAAAACTATAAGCCAATACATTATATCCCACTATTCTCATGGCCGTGTGATGAAATGTTGATACAAAAGGAAAGAGCAAAGTGTCATGAAAATTTTCAAACGTCCTTAAAGGGTCATTCCAGAATCATAGGGCTTTTTGGCTTATAAATTCTTAAAGAGTAAGCCTTTTTTCGTTTTTTTTTTTATTACATATTCAACAATAATAGGTATTAAATGATCAAAGGCTTTATTAGCGCTCATCTTACAGCATTTTTATTAAACAATTTTTCTTTTTATATTTACATTAGTTGGCAAATTCAGAGTAATATGGTTGCAAAATCGTACTAATGTTAGCTTTTTCTCAAGAGTGGAAGCTACTTATCAAGGAGGTCTGCACAATATATTGCTTGAACATCGCATTTTGCGCATGCACAATAGTCCGATCGCATGACATGCAATTGTTTAGTTTTTTTTTTTTTTTTTGCTTTATAAAAGCAGCAAATGTGCAGAGACATGGCGTCATGGATCCTTTTTATCAGAGCTGGGTAGGGTAGCCAAAAATGTTACTCCAGTAAGAGTAGCGTTACTTCAGAATAATATTACTCAAGTTAAAGAAATCCATCCAATCATCCAAGAAATGTACTCAAGTACAAGTAAAAAAGTATTTGGTGAAAAGAATACTCAAATAATTAGTAACATTGTGAGTAACTGCTTACAATGTTTGATTTAATTATTATTTTTAAATATGGTTTTTCTCAGCACATACAGCAAATACTTAATTTTTTACATTGCTTTAAAGACAACATGATTGAACAGGCTGGCGTGATTGAGTCTGATTGGTGTAATGGAGTTGGCATCGCTAACAAAAATAAAGTCAAAAGTAGAATAAAGAGGAGAAAGGTAATGACTCTAGTGTATCCCAAAATAGCGGAGTAAGAGTAGTGTTTCTTCTTCACGAATCTACGGAAGTAAAAGTAAAAAGTAGATTTTTCTAAAAAGGTTACTCCAGTAAATGTAACGGGATAACGCATCACTACCTACCTCTGCCTTTTATACAGAACAATGTTCATCATTCACAAATGAACTCCCTTAGCCTAGAATACACGATATTATATGCAGCGTTGTTAATAACGGCGTTAGAGTATAACAGCATTATTTTTTTCACTACTGAGTAATCTAATTAATTACTTTTCTCTTAGCAACGTGCGTTACTACGTTGGTTGAATGACGTGAGAAAAGTGAGAGACACAGCCTCACGGAGAAAGCAGAGTTGTGGTGGTGAGGAGGAAAGGGAGTTGTGATGTCGTTGCAAACGCGATGCTAGGTGGCACCAATAATACCTGACTGTAGCTGATAGCCTACAAACTACGCCCACATGATGCTACAGTAGATATCACATGTATATAGAACTAGATGCGAAAAGACAGACACGGCGGCGTTAGCACATGTATAGAGAACTAGATGTGAAATGATGCTCGCCGGCGTTAGTAAAAAGCCGCCATCTTAAAGCAGTAGATTTCTCAGGAAGGCTCTGTTGTAGAAAACCTTCCTAGCGAAGCTATGTAACTTTATATCTAAAATACTTCTAAATCAGCAAAATCTTGACTTGAATCTATCTTTAAGTGATGAAACAGTTTTGAAACTTTCACATGTCGAATGTAGACATAGGGAAGTAATGCAATAACGGGAGCAATTTTAACAACTTCAAGGGTTGATTCACAACATTAAATGACTTCCAAACATAGCAAATGTTTTTGTTTTGTTTTTTGAATTTAAAAAAAAAACATGAACGGTAACACCAGTTACTTTGCCAAGTAACTAATTATTCTTACATTCAGGTAACTGAGTTACTAACTCAATTACTTTTTGGGAGAAGTAATTTGTAACTGTAATTAATTACTTTTTTAAAGCAAGATGAACAATTCTGATTATATGAATACAATGTGGTCGTGGTGAGTCAACAAAAGTACCTAACCATATTCTTCTAGATTTAATATCGCAATTAGTGTTGCACCGATACCATTTTTTGGGTCCGATACCGATACAGATACCTGGTTGTGCAGTATCGGCCGATACCGATACCATTCCGATACCACTGTTTGCAAAAAAAATATATATATATATATATATATATATATATATATATGTATATGTATAAGGGATGCAACGATACAGTTAAGTCATGGTTCGGTACGATTTTCGATACAATTCAATACATTTAATGCTCTGAAACAGAAAATACAACTGTTATTATTATTATTTTTTTTTTTTTTTTGCTAACAAGCAAAAATAACAGTGCCATCATATAAACAAGCATTTTAGTGCATAATATTTATGTGCCCACTTCTTACTGATGTGAAGAAATTTTGTATATAAGTGCTGAGAACAATCTTAACTGTTTGTAAAGTGGGACACACTGTTGATTGCTGCAGCTCTCTTAGCAGCTATATTTACCATATAAGCAAAACATCCTATTTGTGGTCTGAGTCCATCTGTAACGTGCTGAATTAACAGTATTTGCAGCATTATCTA
Organism: Corythoichthys intestinalis; assembly: GCF_030265065.1. Taxonomy (NCBI): domain Eukaryota; kingdom Metazoa; phylum Chordata; class Actinopteri; order Syngnathiformes; family Syngnathidae; genus Corythoichthys; species Corythoichthys intestinalis. The sequence continues at coordinate 23,917,358 of NC_080402.1, forward strand.
TAGTCACTGGTATGGATTGATTTGGCCTGCTTAACTTCCATTCAGTCATGGCGGTTTCTAATTCATCAATGGACAATATGGCGTCGCTCTGGGCTCACGCAGCTAATGGCATGGGATCTAATGTAGCATATCTAGGTTGCTATTTAATTATATCTAGTGTGTGCGCGCGAGAGTTAGCATGGGATCTAACACAGGACATCTAGGTTGCTATCTGATTATATCTAGTGTTCGCGCTGCGCCGCTTGAGTGTTTTCTGGCCACAGAAGTCACTTCTGCTCATTACTGCACAAAACCAGCATATGAGAATCGACTTTCATAAACAAGACGAGTTTGAAGTACGGCGCTCTTAATTTGCCACTCATTGTTCATCATGAAACCATGAGTTTGCTTAGTCTCTCACAGTCTTAACCTTTCTGATCCCATCGTCGCTCCAACAGCGGGCGTTAGCTTACGCATGCTAATCGTTTGTGAATGCCATGTTAGAAAAGCAGCGCAACATCGCAGATATGCGTTGTAGTGAACATCCTGAATATTGAAGACGAAAATATTATCGTGTGGTAATTTCGAGTCAAAAACATACAGATGTCATGCATCGGGATTTGGGAAGTTAGCTCACGTGGGGAGGATAGTTCATTTCCGCTCAAGTGACGCCAGTTGATGGTATCGGTGCCCTAAATGTTGGTACTCGTCGATACCGATACCTCCAATTCGGGCCGGATCGGCACCCCCTGCCGATACTGGTATCGGTATCGGTGCAACTTTAATCGCAATATATCGCAAACCCCCAAAAACTCGCAATGTCAGTTTTTTCCAATATCGTTCAGCCCTATTATCATGTTATCTAGTAACTGCTGACCAAGTGGACCAACGATAACTTATGTGAATCAGTGGGGGGGGGCTTTCCTATAATATGCCTAACAGGCTTGAATGACATAAAGTTAGACATTTAATCAAGGCTAACTATTTTATAAAACTATGCAGAAAAATACAGAAAACATAAATTTGCTCTAAGAGATAAATGGAACTTCAGGCAGTATGCCAAACTTGCGTCATTGCTTTCACGCATGTAGAGATATATCGGAAATGACAGGGGTTGGGCACTTTCACAGATTTGTCCTGTGTTGCCCAATGGCGCGCTCACTGCTGGCACGATTTTATAACTGGACATTAGGTCATTTTTGGTCGGCATCGGCTGTAACAATGCTGGTCAAATCGTGTTTTGTTACAAAGCCAGTTGTGGGAGTGTTCCCGATGTAACTGCAGCCAATTCAAGCTCATCAAGACTGTATTTATGCCCAGGTGATCCAAGAGAAGGGTGCCGAGATATTTACTTTCTGGGCACCATTCGACACCTCTATCGCCCTTGTTTTGAAATCCCCTACCTTGTGGTGGTATTTGAGTAAATTTGTTTTGTTGTCTTATCAGCTCTCTGCCTACAGCATAGGTTAATATTATTGATCCCCGTTGACCTACTGTCATGAACCCATTGAGTTATTCCCCATTTTTGTTTGTATCTAATAAAACCCTTGAACGCTTCCCTCTGTTGTTTTTTGCTTTGAGGTACAACCTTGTTTCCGCAGTTGCAGACCCTAACATCGCTAACAAAATAAACCACACATTTCCAAAGATGGACGATGGACTCTTTTCCTGGGCTTTACGATCCAGTAGCAATTTAATTTCATTATGTTTTCTCTTGAATTTAGCTATTTCCAGCTTGCTATGTTGATAATTGCCATGTTTGTTTACCGCCTTTCGTCTTACTGAGAAAAAAGAGGAAGTGACGATCGGCCCGCCATGATATATACGTCATCAGCCGGGAATTTAACCCTTGCTTTCACATACGCCTTGTCCCGGGGAAGTCCCGGACATTATACTAAGATGCGACCCGTGAAGTGTGGCGTAATCTTCGTGTCAATCGAACCTGGGAAATTGGTTTCACATACAAGGGCTGCCCGTTTAAATCCCGGGATTTTAACGGTGTTTAGGCGTATGTGAAAGGCGCTTCTGTTGGTATTTTTAAAATAGATATACAGTATTTTCAAGCATCCTTTTCTCTCTTATTTTTCGTGATTTGCTCCCAGGACAAGTAAATTTACTTAGAAACTGCATGTTTTTTGTTCTTTTAATGTAGATTATTTCAAATGTGAAGGTTAGGACATAATATGTCCTCAATTCTGGAATGACTCTTATGAGGACGGACACAAAAGCTCAGCCATTGGTTGTGTCATGGTGTACATACTATGCATACTGTATTCTTGGACATCTTAGGAGTGACAAATTCAAGCTGCATACAGTATGCTGCTGCAGAGCACATGCTCCTTGACATACACACACAAGCAGGCGACAGAGGTGAAACCACGAGGGAGGACGGCGACTGCTTCGTCATCAGTAATCGTCACCGCTCAACAAGAGGTGGGTCATGCCCTGCTTCTCTAAGCACTATTGTGAAGAGCACACACGCGTGGGTCTCCATGCAGCACTGAAAAGCCTCTACAGATATGTAATACAAAATACTGCTGCGAAAAGCACATTGGCTTCATTAACATAGTACACAGGGTTGCTCCTAATGAGTAGGGTAAAGTCATGATTAGACTGTTTCAAGATTATCATCACACACCCACACTGGATAAGTTATTACAAGTAGATCCATTTTAGTTAAAGAGATTTAACGTAATCTGACATCCAGAAATCTTCTTCAGTGCTTATTCTTATCCAGAAACTCAGCACTGTGAAGCAGAAATGCAAACTACTCAGTTTGAAGTCCACTGTTTTGGTTAATGTCAATTTTTTTTTTTTTCCCCGATATAACTGAGCGAGCATCTTTCGAGACTACTGATTCTATATTCTTTTTGCCAGGAGTTGTAGAAACGGATCTAATAACTGTATATTTTAGTGTTATTTGATTGTAAATAACTATAGAGTACATAATATGTTCAATTCATTACAGTGGTACCTCTACGTACTATGTTAATTTGTTCTAGGACCTTGTTTGTAAATTGAAATGGTCGTATGTCGAGCAGGATTTTCCCATAAGAATACATGATAATCCCATTAATTCGTTCCACAGCCCGAGAACCTTCACTAAATCCTTAATAAATACTGCTGGTACTATTACAAATGGCAATTACACATAGTAAAACAAATAAATTATAAATAAAAATCGTAATAATAACATAATAATAATAATAATAATTCCTGTAATAGTGTAACGAATCGGGTTGTAATGTGGCTGTCGTTTTTTTCTGTACCTCAACGCACCGCGTGGCTGACGTGACACAAAGGGAGCGGAGTGGCTGAGAGTTTACTTTTGCTTTCAATGTTTTCTTGAGAACACCATCAACTTTAGCGGTCAGGAGGGGTTTTGTGTTGGATAAGTTCTCAAATAAGTGATAAAAACCTGACGAAGCTGGCGATTTCTTTGGTGATGTTACCACACTAATAATTGTCATCTTAACTTATAAAGACTGGCGAACGGTGGTCGGAGGACCGTGGAGATGTATTGTTGAGCCAGTTCACGAATGTGCACCCCATGCTCATATTTTTCTATAATTTGCATCTTTATTTCAATGGTAAGTGTCAATTTTTCCTTGTTTGACCGTCTGTCTAAACCTTTTTGAAACCTGTGTTGATTTCTCTCAAAAGAAAATTTGCCGTGCGTCAGTCAGCGGTGCTGTCATGTCGTCGTATTTCGAGCACGTTGTCGGATGTAGAAACAAATGGCAAGTCGAATTTTACATCGGATGTCGAAAACATCGTGTGTCGAAGCAATAGTATGTCGAGGTACCACTGTATTCATTTTTGTAAAAGCAGATTTTCCGAAAAGTGCCTGAAGAGCAAGTGTACTGATGAGGTGTACACAGGGGCGTTACCAGGAGGGGGGCGGGGGTGGGCAGTGCCCACCCACAGATACGCTCTGCCAACCCAAACAAAAAATGATGTATAGTACTAATGGCAGTCTGCGCACCGCGTATGGTATCCCATTCCCATTCATATAGTACTAATGTATTCTAAGTTTTAACCTTTGTGTTGTTACCTCCTCTTTAACCTTAAAAAAAAAAAAAAAAAAAAAAAATGAAATGTTGTTTTTGTTCCTAGGAGGTGCTACATAAATTTACGCATATTTTGATTTTTTTTTTTTTTTTTTGACATGTTATCAAAGTTTTCACCAGTGTTCACCTGGCTGTTGAGGTTGGTGAGTTTTGAAGCATTCTGAGGAGGTCAAATTAGGGCTCAAATTGTTGGCGTGACAAAAAAATGACTGCTAGGGGGCGCCACATAGTGTATTTGGAATTTGTCTTTACACGGTATCAAAGATTGCACCCTTCTTGACCTGCCTGCTGATTGTGGTGCATTTGTAAGCATTCTAAGGTGGTCAAATTGAGTTCAAAGGGGCTGCGGCACAAAGAATAACTATAATTTAATAATAAACCCAAGGAACCACAATAGGTTACCTTAAAAAAATATTGTCACCTGCATGTCCATACTGTTCAGTTATGGATGTGTTCTAAGTCAAATAAAATCAAATTTTCAAATCAAAATCAACTTTTATTTGTTTAGACCAAATCACAACAACTTATCTCAAGGAGAAAACAAAACATGTTTTAAGGTGCAGTAGCCCTACGCTGGAATTCGACCTACTTGAGCATTGTAGCTTTTTTTTTCTTTTTTTTTTTTTTTTTGCCCCAACCCCCCCATGTAAGACTAATGGCCACCCACACCTGGCATTAGGAGTGGGAACCTCTTGGTACCTCACGATACGATACGATACGATTTGTAAAACAATGCTCACGATAACGATGATCTGACGATATGGCGATACAACAGTTATCAATACATTGGTCAGGAAATCATTCTAGGATATTATACAAGCAACTAATAAATAGAAAAACACAATTTTCATCCTTCGGCTTAGACATGTGCCGGTATGAGATTTTGACGGTACGATAACCGTGAGCAAAAATACCGCGGTTTCACGGTATTGCAATTATAGCTCCAAAATGTGTTATTTTGAGATGTATGGGTTAAAAAAAACAACTTTTTTCCATTGAACAGTTTTTTTTTTTCCCAGAACATAGTTGCAAATTGGAATATGAATGTATTGTTAAAATAAATAAATTATCAATAAAAAAAAACAAACAAATATTTTAAATAAAATTAAAATATAACGTAGACTATACCCACAGCCAGTCAGCCACAGCTCAAGTTGCTCAAGTTTAGAGCAACAACAACATAATTTCTATATAAAAAGTAAAAACTCTTCTGAATAAAATTTTTAAAAATTTATACTGCATAATTTTTTTTGAGGATTTAAAAGCTCAAGTGAAGTTTCGCCATTTTCAGCCACTGTGCCAACTCTAGTCTACATGATGTCATGCCTTTGTGTTAGAAAGAACAAAGAATTCAAAAGTTAATAAGTTAGTTAAAAATGTATAAGTTAGTTAAAATGTAAATATTGTTGTGGAAAGGTTTCATCAAAAAAAAAAAAATAATAATAATAATAAAAAATCATTGGGAGTGAGACCTCACCTTGATCCAGCGAACGTGGATTTGTGCTTAGGGCAAGATCATCTTTCCTCAATTAACGATCTTTGATGCTATGCCTTTTCAACCCCCTTCATTCAAGCGAATCAAGCTTGTTTTCTCACTCTGCGGCTGTAACACTCGACGAAGTTGCTCTCCCAGCTAAGCCTAGGCTAACATTCGTCTTTTAAAAGCTTTTAGTTAGTTTGTACATCGAATTTCAAAGGAAATTATGTGTTTTGTTTTTGGCGAACTTTTTCACAGTGCTAATCTGTTTAGCTACTCACACATGGAAAAATACAATTGTACAACGTTTTAAATGTATTCATTTTTTTGTATATTCCACTTACCACGATTTGAGAGCTCAATAAATTAAAGAAAAGAACGCCTTATGTTTGGAGTATTTGTTTAGAGTTCGCTGGCTGTTTAGCCGATAGTCACTTTCACACACAGCAACAAACGGGAGGGGGTGAGCGCTGCCGCGCCACGCCACTTCTGGCTGCATTTTTGACACATGAACAATGGCGAATACCGTACTACGGTCTGACGGAAAATTTTAGTGGTTTTGAAACCGCGACGTTTTCACACCACGGTAAACCGTGAAACCGGTAACCGGCACATGTCTACTTCGGCTGTGTGTTTATCACTAGTAGACGTCCAATCCATTTGAACTGGGAGGGTGGCCATCCCTCCCAGTTCAAACAGATTGAACGTCTATGGCAGTCAGTGGCAGTCAATGCCAGGCAATGAGGTAATTTTGGGCCATTTAAGGTCATTTACTGGTTGATTTTCAGTAACTTCCTGTTGATTTGGGGGTATTTAATGGGTCACTTCCAGTTTATTTTGAGTTACAGAACAGGAAGTGACCTGGGAATTACCCAAATGAATAGGCAGTGACTCAAACTCAACAGGAAATGACCTGTAAATGCCCTAAAATGAACAGCAAGTGACCTGTAAATGCCCCGAAAATCGGACCGATTGACTGTGAATGCTCTGGCTTTGATTGAATGAACGTTCCAAGTCTAAATGGATTGGGCATCGAGCACCGTCAATGGCAGCCTTAGAGTTAACTGAGACACGATTATGGTGGAAGATTTTGATAGCAACTCGATGGTTCTTTTATTTTATTTTATTTATTTATTTATTTATTTATTTTTCAAAAACATTGACACCTTTTTAAAACGATATCTCGATTCTTGACAGGAGCATATCGATAACATTTTGAGATACAAAGTATCACAATATATCACCATTTCGATATTTTGTCACACCCCTACCTGGCATCCTGGTAACACCACTGGGTGTACAGTAGAATAAGTGTCAATAGATACCTTTTTGTTTGGGTACATAAAACAAAGATTAACTTGGCAGTGCATGGGTTATGCATTCACAATCCACTCTAATTAAAAAATTCTTTAATCTCAAGTGTTAAACAAATTTGTTTGATCTTGACATGTAATTTCTGTGCACGTTTGCATATTTGGGGGATAGAAACGCACACGTAAGGCACGATGATGACAGCTCCACCTCAATGTGAAAATGGTTCATCAGAGAGGCGGCGCTGCCGTGAGGTTCGTCCGGTCACGTCCCAACCTACCTTGGTGAGCTGAGCGATTTTCTTGCACATCTTGTTGTGCATCTGGAAGTCGCACGGCTCCTGCTCGGCGTCCTGGAACTCTGCCGCATTCCCATTCACGGCAGAGCCCGGCCCGGGAGTCTGGATAGCTTTCCCGGGGCCCGAAGCCATTTTGACACCCACCTCCACTCTAGGGAACAACTTCCAACCCCGGAGGATAATCACAAATGATCCCGCCGCCAGTCAAACGCAGATCCCCGCCTAAATCGTGTCAACTTTTCATTCGTGCATGTCATTCCTCTGTCGGTAGGCCATTTCCGGCGAACGGCAGCCGGTTGAATTGCGTGGAAAACATTTGGGAGTAGATCGGCGGGGCTGTGCGCCTGGAGCGTTCCGGTTGCGGCCCCTCACTCCGGCTGTCCTCCGCCCGGTGCTCGCGGAGGTCACACTCTGGAAGTCCATCGGGGACGCGCTCGCTACTAGCGAGCCTTTCCTTGCTGCCAGTAGATATCTCTTAGACTCGGAAGCGGGAGGATGGAGGCATTGGACGCCAACCACCTGTCTCCGGGCAGAGGGGCGGAGGGGGGCGTGCGTAACCCGCGGAACATTAGCGGAGACACAAGAAGACACAGGCGGAGGCACACTGCTGCAGTGCAGCCCCGCCCCTATCGGCGTTGCTGTATCAATGTCCATCACGGAAGGGATGGGGGGTCCACTCGCGTTATTTTAGTCTATAAGTAGGCACTCATCCACGTACAGCTTCAAATCATTATTATTTATGGTGTGGTTTGAGGAAAAACAGCCACATTTTAGTACAGCGACTTCTGAAAAATGTATCAAAGATTAGTGAATTCCACCCAGAGCCTTCACTCACCTCTTATATTACCCCTTTATGCTCTACTATCATTGCAAACAGAGGTGTTACCAGGATGCCAGGTGTGGGTGGGCATTAGTCTTACCTGGAGGGGGGGGGGGGCAAAAAAAAAAAGCTACAATGCTAAAGTAGGTCGAAATCCAGCGTAGGGCTACGGCATCTTAAAACATGTTTTGTTTTCTCCTTGAGATAACTGTTGTTGTGATTTGGTCTAAAGAAATAAAATTTGATTTGATTTTACTTGACTTAGAACACATCCATAACTGAACAGTATGGACATGCAGGAGAATTTTTTTTTTTTTTTTTTTTTTTGGGGGGGGGGGGGTGTAACCTATTGTGGTCCCTCGGTTTAATTATTATTATTATTATTATTATTATAAGAGTTATTCTTTGTTCCGCAGCCCCTTTGAGCCCAATTTGACCCCCTTAGAATGCTTCAAAATGCACCAAAATCGGTAGGCAGGTCAAGACAGGTGCATTCTTTGATACTGTGTAAAGACTTATTCCAAATACACTATGTAGTGCCCCCTAGCAGTCATTTTTTGTCCCGCCGACGCTTTGAGCCCTACTTTGACCAGCCCAGAATGCTTCAAAACTCACCAAACTCAACAGCCAGGTGAACACTGGTGAAAACTTTGATAACATGTATAAAAAAAAAAATAAAACAAAAGAAAATGAAAATATGCGTAAATGTGTGTAGCGCCCCTGGGAATAAAACGAACATTTCATGTACTGTATATATTTTTTAAGGTGAAAGAGGAGGTAACAACGCAAAGGTTAAAACTTAGAACACATCAGTACTACTGTATATGAATGGGATACCATACACGGTGCCCAGACTGCCGTTAGTACTACATCAAGTTTTCTTTGGGTGGGCAGAGCGTGTCCGTGGGTGGGAACTGCCCCTCTCCCCCCAGTAACGCCCCTGATTGCTGATAAGTTATGATTGAAATGTATGCGTTTACAAAAAGCTAAATTTCTCTGTTTTTTCATCAGAAATCGGAAAATTGCTCAAACTAAGCTATTTTCTAATGCTGATTTCTAAAGGATTGAAAAAGATATAAACTAACTTTTTTTTCCTGCTGAAAGAAGAGAGTCTAATCTTTCTTTTGGTGGGTTCCTTGCCGCGTAGAAGGAATTGGAGTAACCCGGTTGTGTTCATCTAGTGACAGTGGCAATCTAGGTCATCACCCTGAGCCTCCATTGCGTGCATAAAACATGGCGCCCTCCGTAGGTCAAAATATGTACTAAATATTATAGATTTTTAAATCAATGGCAATATTTTATGCGTTTCTAATAAGATATTTTAGTAAAAGAGAACAATTGTGGCTTATTAGAGCCTACAAGTCTTTTAAGTCCGAGGTTCCCTTTAACAGGGAACAGCTGGATTCAGCCATGTTAAATGTGTTATGTCACATTCAAGTTTGCCACTAAAGCAGACATGTCCAAAGTCCGGCCCGGGGGCCAAATGCAGCCCTTTGTCAAATTTCATCCGGCCCCCAGCCTCTGTCATAAAATCAATATCGTCTGGCCCGCACACAGGCTTAATAAATTGGTCAGCAGTACTGCTACCAGCATATGAAGTAGCTTACACACTAAATGCTGCTCCTCATTTACCCACTAAAAGGCAACAGCACTCTAAGCAACATTACCCCGGGTGACCCTTTATTCCCAATTTTTCTAAAATAACGACAATCAACAAAAAAAAAAGAAAGTTGACTGTGATGGCCAACGCTTCAAGGATAGGTGGAAATTGGAATATTTCTTCACTAATATATGCATCAACTGTGTCTGCCTCATTCGCAAAGAGACTGTCGCTGTTTTTAAAGAGTTCAATGTGAGGCGATATTACCAAACAAGACACGCTGACATGTGCGACAAGATTACAGAGAAGATACGTAGCGAGAAATTCAAGCAACTTGAAGCTAGTTTAATTTTACAGCTGCAGTATTTCACAAGAGCCCGAGAGTTGAAAGAGAACACCACAAAGGCTAGTTGCGAGATTGTTGAAATTATTAATTAAAAAATAATAATAAAGCAAATGTGACACACAGAATGGCTTGCTAAAATTTGATTAAATATATTGTTCTACGCAAAGGATGTCAGCTAAGGTCGGCCCCCCACATTTTTACCACACAAAATCTGGCCCCCTTTGCAAAAGTTTGGACACCCCTGCACTAAAGGGTAGTGTATCTACCCAAATCAATAAAACTAAATGCAAACACTTTTAAAACGACACCCTAATTAATTGAATACTCGAAGCAGCAAAATAGCTTTTTTTCTAGTCAAATTACTCGAGTTAATCGATTAATCGTTGCTGCACTAATTAATACTATACAAAATGTCACATTTTACATAGGAAGCAGTTTGGACTAGTCAATATTTACCTTGCTGAAGTACTTTTACTTTGTTACATTCCACCACTGCTCTTTGGATGAATAATGCTTCATTTCTGTTTTATTTTTTTTCACTCGCTGGAATTCAATGTTTTTTTTTTTTGTTTTTTTTTTGTATTTCTTTGGCTTAATGTGGTTATGTAATATGTTATAGTACAGTATAATAATAACAGTTCATATAGATAACTTTGTGCTGGGAAAAAAGTACCATTGTTAAAAAAGATTTTTTTAAAAATAAAAAATAAAGCAGCTTGGGCAGTTACTCACAATGTTACTCATTACTTGAGTATTCTTTTCGCCAAATTATTTTGTTACCTGTACTTCAGTACAGTTTGTGAATGACTACTTTTACTTTAATGAAATTATTTTGAAGTAACGCTTCTCTTACTTAAAGTAAAATTTTGGGGGCTTCTACCCACCTCTGTATCAAAGACTGTGTTGCCTTTGGTCCCTGTCAACAGTTTTGCTATGTTGCAGGGCAAGGGTTTCCATCAACATGCCGTAGACCCAAAGTCGGCTGCGAATGGCTCCAGCTCACCCAAAACTCTAATTGATTAATTTAGTCATTATGTAATTTGTTTCACAATTTAAAACAGTTGCCAAAATTTTCAGTGACATGAAATCAGGAAAATATCACAAGAGTAATTTTTCCTGTGGATATCAACCCTGTTTTTCATGACCCCTAACACGGTAGGGCTAATGGCAAGTACATTGTTTCTTCACCATTCACTGTGGGCAGCCACTTTCGGTGAATTTGTGCATTTGGAAGTATCTATCCATTTCTATACTGCCTATGCTCATTAAGGTTGCTGGTCTGCTGGAGCATACAATACAGTATATCCCCCAGCTGACTTTGAGCGAGAGGTTCAAACCTAACATTCATACTCATATTCACATTTAATGACAATCAAAAGTACTCAGTTAACTTAACCTGCTTGTTTTTAGTTGGCAATGCAATTCCATAACATATACCCTTTGGGGAAGAGATCTTGTGTATAATTTTCTGATGTACAACAATCCTTGTGGCCTCTTTTTTTTTTTGCATTGCTTTAGTTTATGAGAGAGTAGCTTAAGAACTAAAGAAGATCAAGTATACCCTTTCATATGATCATTTTTCATTCATTTGCATTAGCAGTTCCATCTAAACCTCCATGATAATCCTAAACAATTTTCAGGTCAAATATAAACATAAAATGTGCAATCTACTGAATTGATTTCCAGAGCTACATGACTGACGTTTTTCACACACAAAAAAAGTATCTTCTCTCACGATTGAGCAGTCACTGTTGTGTTCTCTTAATAGCTAGTGCCTGAGATACAATTTACTGATTAACTATTTAGTAGATATCTGTAAAACTGTTATGTGCACCATTTTTTGGTGGAACCAGTGAAATAACAGCACATATGAATACCGGGGCATTACATCAAAATGTACAGTGTGAAATGTTCTGAAATAATACAGGCCAATATAAACTAATGTAGACTAACTGGAGTGATTAATCAACTAATTAAAGGGAAAAAACAAAACTGATTCCAGTGTGATTGAATGATATTCAACAGGACCCTACCAAATTGACATCGTAATCGTAAAAAAATACTACCCTGGCCTAAATCCAATTTGAACTTGTATCTTTGACGATCCTGCAAATGCACCTAATGTTGTGACATGTAACTTTTACAGCGCTTCTAGATTGACATAAGTATCGTTTTGCACAAATATTGCTGCATCAGTGCTTTAGGACTTTTTTTCTTTTTTAAATCAGAATTTACTTTAAAACTGTATACTAAGGTATTTACAAGCATTTCTGAGGTATCAAAGGTGTTTGTTGACAATTGCATTAAGTTTATACAATGAGTCAGTATTTGCAGTATTGACTCTTCTTTTTCAAGACCTCTGCAATTCTGGGTGACATCCTAACTGATGGCAGCTCATTCCTGCATAATCAATGCTTGTGGTTTGTCACAATGTGTGTGTGTGTGTGTTTGCGTCTGTTTTTTTGTTTTTTTTTGTTTTTAAATTGAACATGAGTTCTCAATAGGATTAAGGTCTGGGGAGTTTCCTTACGGCAAGGGGCTCCTTATGCTGGAAAAGGCATGTCATTAAACTGTTCTGGGATGGTTGGGAGATTTTTTTTGGAGGATGTTTCACTACCGTTCTTCATTCATGGCTGTATTCATGGGACAAATATTGAGTGAGCCAGGTCTTTGGCTTGAGAAGTACACCACATATGAATGGTCTCAAAATGCTTTATTGATGACATGACACATGACTGATGGTAGCGCTCATTTTTTCTTCTCTGGATAAGCTGTTTTTTAATGATGCCCTAAACAATCGGAAAGGAGAATAATAAGAGAAAATTACTTCAACCCAGGTCCCAGCCCAATCCTTATATGTTTTGTAGAATATCAGTCAGTCGCTTATGTTTTTTTCTAGAGAGAAGTGGCTTCTTTGCCAATTTCCTCACACCAGGACATCTTCATTCCTGAGTGAGCTCTGCATTGGTGGCGTGCTGAATGAATTTTAGGAGACAGTCCTGACATTTTCTGGACTTGGGAGCCCTCAAGCTACAACGATCATACGTCTCTTCTGAAGCTGGATACTACTGATTGTTGTTTCTGTAATTGCCAAGGAAAGACTTTCTGCAAAAATACTTCCTATAATGCCACATGAATCAAATTTGACAGGGGCAATTCTGGACCTCATTGAAGTACAAAAAACTTAAAACCTGTAAAACCTTATTGTGTTCAATATAAATCTAGTTATTTCTGTTTTACCATGAAAGAAAGGCACGTAATGCTTAATGTAGCACTTATGATACAAATTAGAGAACATATATGCATTTTTGTAATGTTTCAGGACCACATAAAGCTTTCAAAAAAAAAAAAAAATCTGAATTACTGACATCTAACTGCTCTACAAAAAGATCTTAAAATCAAAATGTAAATCTGAACTTTAAATTGTTTTTGGTTGAAATGGAATCATATTTCACATCACTTAATATGATACAAAACAATAAATGCAAGTCTTTTCTAGAAACTTATGAAAAATTGTTTAGTATATAAAGTTTTTTTTAAATTTATTGTTTATTTTTTGTTATTTATTTTATTTTTGTATGTCTTACTATGTAAAAGAATACACTGTTGATAAGGTTATATTCTATGTGAACTGTTTTTTCTGTACTGTTGTTATTTGTCATTGTATGTCTATTCTTCAATTAAAAAAAAAAAAATTAAAAAAAAAAAACCCTTAAAACTCGAGGCAAAAATAATAGTTGTGTCCTCAAAACCCTTTACTGTAGTTATACAGCAAAAGAAATTCAAAACCCTTTACTAGAGTTGTACGGTAAAAGAAAATCAGTTTAAGTCAAAACGTTTGAACTCTAGACTAAAGTGAAAATTAACAAAGATATATTTCCGCCTGCAAGACTAAACTGAGGGCATAGTACGTCCGCTGCCAGTTCTCGCGAGACTGCAACGGTGGTTGTATTTGAAAAGAGGCGGCAGTGTCGTGTTTATGAACAAGTCGGAACGGTAATTTGAATTACTTTTGAGAACGTTAAGCGAGGAAAATACGAGCGAGCTTGATTTCTAATCAGTTCATAAGTATTTTATAGTTTTGTGCGTCTTTTTAACCGAACATATTTCACTCACATACAGTTTTCTGTTTTGCGTCGTATTTCTCCAGGGGTTTGTGTGGCTATGCTACATTTGCTAACGATACACAAGAGACAAAACCATTGGAAACAAATCTCACAAGGGTAGGGAAGTCTACATACGCTTGACTAACTTAACTCTTGTTGTCAAAGGAAAATATGGCTGTGGACAACGAATTAGACGTTAAAGAGGCGTTTCAGTGCGCCCAGAAGAGCCACCACAACAGGGCAAAGCTGGTGGCGAGCCTCAAGAGCAGCTACAACCAGGTGAGTCCTATTAAAGTGTTGATTCCTGAAAAAAAAAAAAAGAAATCTGCCCATATGCTGTAGCTAAATGATCCTCATTTCTCTCATTACCAGCTGGAGGACAAAGAGTTGTTCCACGAGGAGTTTGTCAGCTATTTGAAACATGCAATGATTATCTACAAGCGTGAGCCCGCTGTGGAAAATGTCATTGAATTTGTGGTGAGATTCGCCACAAGCTTCCAGTCTCTACCGAAAGCTGATAATGAAGATGAAGAGGAGGAGGAAGAAAAAGAGGAAGAGGACGATCATCCGTTTTTAAGTTTCCTTTTCAACTTCTTGCTGGAGGTACGTTTATACATACTGTATTTGTTATTCCAAATGCAGTCTTAATATATAATGCTAAACACAACAATGCTCCATATTCTCTTGCATGTCCACTAGAGGTGGGAATCTTTGGGCACCGAACGATTACGATTACGATTCAGAGGCAACGATTCGTTTATGAATCGATTATTGATGACGCCCACAACCCCCCCAAGCTATTAGGCTCGAGCGTATGACGTGGCACTCGCGAGGTTTCCGCCGCTATCGCCATTGTGGAAGCGAGTAACATAAACAGTGAGGCATTTCAACACAGGTCGCTCTTTAAAAATGGTTGGAAATTATTGTGCGGTAAAGAATTGCAACAACCGATCGAATAGAAAGGAGAATGTACAGCTCGACGGAACACCATTGAGTTTCTTCCGGATCCCTACATGGAGAAAAGGCGAGGGAAAGGTCATATCTGAACTGACCAAACGTCGAAGAATGGCATGGGTGGCCTCGATCAGAAGGAAGGACATAACGTTTGATTCTCCAGTTACACACAGAGTTTGCACTATGCACTTCCACTCTGGTAAGTTAATTTTGTTTGTTTACGCAAATTTCAGTAACTTTATGCCCTAAGTCGGCCTGTTGTTAGCTATAGCTACAGCTAAACAACTAGCATTCATACATGTGCATTGTCTTCATAAGACATAATTCCTGTCGTTGCTAAATGAAAAAGCTGTAAATTTTGACGTGAGAGAGTGGCAAAGAATTTGTACACAGGCTACATTTTCTGCAACAAAAAATTTGTACATCCGTGGTCACAGACTAATGTAAACACACATTGCCTACCTTTGCTAGAAAGATGGTGTTGCCGTTTGCTATGGTCATAATGTGCAGATCCTGCACCCATCCGCAGCAAAACTGTTCGTAGCTTTGTAGCGATTTGTGGTTTCGGAATTGCTGACGAGTGTAGTAACATACACCAAACACTAAATACAGCATGATGTCCATTTCGCGTAGTGGTGGAAGCTTGTCGACATCTTTATTCCATTTGTGTTCGGCTTGCTCGTGAGGGTCAACATTGTTCACATCCTTAAAATTGCTCACATATCTGTCCTTCGCCGTGGTAACAAGTTTGTCTCTGTATCGAACTGGCAAGTTTTCCCTATATTTTTCCATCTTTGGCACTCGTAGTTGAATTGTATTTGCCATTAAGTTTAAATGTCCCGTGATGCAGACGTGCTTCCGAAATGGCTGCGTTGTCGCAAATCTCGCACGATCCCGTGCTGCTGTGACGTAAACGCTTGAGCCTAATTGGCTGGTTTCAATGTTTCGTACATTAGTTACAAAAATTGTACAAAAAGCCTCTCAGGCTTAAATAAACGACTATTTCAGCATCAAGTTAACAGCTCAAAACGGTAAATAAAACACTCAAGTCCCCATTCTGTATCAGCAGCTTTAAACTACATTCAAATAATTTACTGTTGTGAATCAACTGTTAAAGTTGTTAAAATTGCTCCCGTTATTCCATAATTTCCCTTCTGTCTACTTGAGACATGTGAAAGTTTTTAAACTGTTTTAAAGATTTTGCCGATTTAGGAGTATTTTAGATAGAAAATTAATTAAGTTCGCTACAACACAGCCTTCTAGAGAAGTCTCCTGCTCAGGGTACCCGCGGGTTATTAAAAATATTAAAAAAGCATTGAATTTAGTTTTCCATTATTAAAGGTATTAAAAGTATTAAATTAGCTGTTGTAAGTCTGGATTTTTTTCACCGTGGTATTAATTTTCAAGAACATCTCAGTGCAACCTAAATTATATCCGTGACGAAGTTATTTTTTTTTTTTAAATCCATAACGAAGATGACGCATAGAATTTTTACGATGCACTGCACTACAAATCGAAATGTAACTCGTGCGTGCCAAACCACGACAACCGGCAAAAGGGAGAATCCATCCACCTCTGCATCGGGAATGCGTCCGTTTGTCGGTGGAACAAAAACCCTGCAGGCAGAAGTATTGTGAATTCTGAACACCAAAACAGACCACCATTCATATACTTCAAATGAGTCCATTGGTGATCTGTTTCGGATATTACGTCATTTTTGGTCGGCATCGGCTGTCACAATGTTGGTCATATTGCATTTTGTTCCAGAGGGAGTGTTCCCGATGTCTTAACTGTCTTTTGTAACGAATTTTCAGTTGGCAGAAAAAAAACGCACATTTTCTTAATGTTTAAATAGTTTACATATTTTTATGACCATTATCAATGCATTTACACAATGAAATAACGCTGGAAAAGTTTGTTAAACATAATGTTGCTCAAATCGTGTTTTTTTTTCCCGGAGGGAGCATTCTCAACTTCGTAACTGCAGCCAATTTAAGCTCATCAAGACTTTAAGGTAGAGGTAAAATCGGGCCTAAAAAGTCCAGCCCGACCCGAACTGGTCTGCGGGTATTAAAGCCCGACCCGCGTTTTGTGTGATAACATTTGTGACGATGTCTGCATAAAAGTGTGTCTTTTATAAGGAATTCTCAGTTGGCAGAAAAAAGAACTCACATTTTCTTAATGTTTAAATAAACTACATATTTTTATGATAATTATAAATTTATTTACACAACGAAATAACGCTGAAAAAGGTTGTTTAATATAAATAAAGAGATGCGGTTTCGCGGACTCGCAGAGGGGAAGATTAAAAAGGGCGTATAGGCACGCTCTGGCTCTGCAATGACCATACAGTGCCTTCTTTTTTTTTTAATCCAAATTATTTTATAACGAGTATTCTTTAGTTTATCATTCATACATCGTTAATATATAGTTATTTCAAAAAGTTAGCGAGAAAGAACCCTGGCCCGGCCCGACGTAATAATTGACATTTTAATTTTGGTCATGTTTTCAGTTTAATTTAGCTGTTTCCAGCTTCCTATGTTTATAATTGCGATGTTTGTTTACCGCTTTTCCTCTTACTGCGAAGAGGGAGGAAGTTACATCGGCCGCCGCTATGATATTTAAGTCATCAGCCATCTGCTGTGAGCCTGGAATTTAACGCCTGCTTTCACGCACACTGCTTCCCATGTCAGTCGACACGGGAAATTGTTTTCACACACAACTGCTGCACGGTTAAGTCCCGCGATATTCCCGTTGGTTTGGAGTATGTGATAGGGGCTCAAGTTACATCCAGATACTTTAGGTTGCAGTTTATGGGTCATGCGAAGGCAGTGGATCTGCTTAAACATTTCGGTTTGCCTTTCGAATGAATGTGAATTTCGCCGTTTTAACTCGAGAGTTAGCCATGTTCACTGGGGTCTTGGCAGGTGCACTAGCGGCTAGCCTGTTACAGAAGATGGCTGGTCTGAGTCCTGTCCTCCTCCTCTTTTTGTCCATAATTATTGTGTGCGTGTGTGTGTTTAAAAAAAATTCTGACGCTTTATAATGTTACTTTAAATGTGTTTTAATTGTATCTTCAATATATGTGCATTCTTTTGTCAAACACACTTAGTAATTGAGGTTAAATTTGATGTTCAGTGCTTTATTTATTTAATATGATTCAATATGATCTAAATAATGGGTGCGAGAAAAGTATTAATTTTCAGTTGAAATGGCATTAAAAAAGGTCTTAAGTCTTGAATTTAGATTTATCAATCCTGGGGGGACCCTGCTGCTTTAAGATGGCAGCTAGTTACTAACGCTAGCAAGTCTGTCATTTCGCATCTAGTTTTCAATACATGTGCTACTAACGCCGTTGAGTCTGTCATTTTGCATCCAGTTCTATATACATATGATATCTATTACCTACCATAGCATGATATGGACGTAGTTTGTAGCGGCTGTCGGCAGCAGTCAGGTATTATTGTTTTAATATCTAGCGGCATGAGTTGAACCAGAGCCGTGAGTTGAGCATTGTCATTACCCGTGTAATGACAAGCATGATGTTTACTCTCGGGACACAATGCAGTCCGTTCCTCATTGCGTCCTTAAGACTGCGCTGACTCTGTTTTAGTTCTGCTTTACTTCACATATTCCCATAATCGGAATTTGGATGTTTGTGAATCGTTCTCGAATCTTGCACGGCCGAATCGCGAATAATCTAAGAATCGGAAATTTTGCACACCTCTAATGTCCACATGTGTTGATCAGTAATTAGCAGTCTTAGGGTTAAACACTACAAAAGTGGTAAAAGTTGAAGAGTGGAGCTGATAATTTTAAAGGAAAATATGCCTCAAATGTTTGGGTTAGGTTCTATCACACTCTAATGAAGGCTAGCACTACAGAAAATTGTAGATGCATTTGAGTCATAATAATTAAATTGTCAGTGTTCTAAAATCCCATTTCAATTGTTTCTATTTTGCCTGAAGTGATGTGTTGTCCAACTTGTGCTTATCCTCAGTCTCATAATGCGTGCAGCCATGCAGTGCGCTTCCGGGTGTGCCAGCTCATCAACAGGCTGCTTGGCAGCATGGCGGAGGATGCACAAATCGATGACGAACTCTTCGATCGCATCCATCAAGCCATGCTGGTCCGTGTCACTGACAAGTTTCCCAATGTGCGCATCCAGGCCGCCTTGGCCATGACCCGACTGCAGCAGCCAAATGATCCTGACTGTCCCACCATAAATGGTGTGTATTCCTCCAGGAATTTGGGTTATGGAACAAAAAAAATAAAGTTAGTCTCACACTACCACTTTAGTTTCCTTGTACTGGATTTATCATAACCTATATCGCAAAAATAACTCAACTTCAGTATGTGTCCTTTATAAATCATTGGCATTAATGAAAAACATCCACAATTGAAATGGCACTGCCTCCTAACAAATAAGATAAGCAATGGCAAATGCAAGACTTAATTTATAATTGATAATTATTGAGGTGAAACACCTGTTCTATCCTCTGTTCAGCCTTCATGCTTATTCTGGAAAATGACACCAATGCTGAGGTGCGCCGAGCTGTCCTATCCTGCGTCGCCATGTCTCCTCGCACCCTTCCAAAGGTCCTCAAACGCACCCGAGATGTGAAAGAAAATGTCCGCAAACTAGCTTACCAGGTAACACGTATGCCAATTTGTTTTTACTATCCAATATTAAACTTTTTCAGTACCACTGAAGATGATGGACATGTGGCTCTTTTCATCCTTCTGCTGTGAATTTAAATTGGTTTCTCACTAGTAGATGTTCAATCCATTTAAAATTGGGAGGGCCTGGCAGCAAATTCATTCAGTTTAAATGTCTCACTGTCAATGGTAGCTAATGAGCATAGACATCATAATGATATTGACGGGGCGTGGGGTCAATTAATAGGGGGCCTATCTCTGTCAAAGCTGACTGAGTGGAAACACAAAGAGCTTTTTATGTTGAAAATTCTTGTGAATAAATGCTTAAATTCCTGGATTCTTAATAGCAGTGGTTCCCAAACCGGTCCTCAAGGACCCCTGTGGGTCCTGGTTTTTGTTCCTACCGATCGAGCACAGACCGTTTAACCAAAACAAAACTAAAACAAGCAGCACCTGACGACAATCAACTGATTACACTTGTAAAACACCAGATTGGTACACATGTGTCGACCTGTTTTGTTGGAAAGAAATCCAGCACCCACAGTGGCCCGATGTGGAATGGTTTGGGAACCCCTGCTTTATAGTTATGGACGTAAAACGGTCTCGATTCTTGATAGCATTTATTTTATGTAAATATGTCGAATGTGCTGGTAGTTTTTAAGTCACTGTCACAAAAGAGCTTTTTACGTTGAAATTCAGTTAGCATTTATTTTGCGTAAATATGTCGAAGTACAATGCTAGTCTGTTAGTGAATGTAGTTAGCGGCCGCCTGATGTAAACTGAGCTTTTCCGGTGAAAATTCTTGTAAATAAATGCTTAAATCCCCGAATTCTTTATAGATATGGACGTGAAAAAGTCTCGATTCTTGGTTAAAAGCAAAAAAAAAAAAATCGTGGTTATTTTACACAAATAAGTCATTGTGGCGCGACTTGTCACCACAAAGAGCTTTTTACGTTGAAATTCTTGTGAATAAATGCTTAAAGCATTAAAGCATTAAAAAAAGTGCAGTTAGCATTTATTTTACATAAATATGTCGAAGTACAATGCTAGTCTGTTAGTGAATGTAGCTAGTGGCCGCCTGATGTAAACTGAGCTTTTCCAGTGAAAATTCCTGTAAATAAATGCTTAAATCCCCGAATTCTTTATAGATATGGACGTCAAAAAGTCTCGATTCTTGGTTAAAAGCAAAAAAAAAAAAAAAAAAAAAAAAACGTGGTTATAAATCTTTTTTTCTCTTTCTTTATAGATATGGACTTGAAACAGTCTCAATTTTTGGTTGAAAGCAAAAAAAAAACACAAAAACAAACGGGCAGATAGAATTTATTTTACATAAATATGTTGAATGTGATGCTAGTCCGTTAGCCAATGTGCGGCCTCCTGAGCACCACTAAGAGCTTTTTGCGTTGAAAATTCTTGTGAATAAATGCTTAAATCCCTGAATTCTTTATAGATATGGACATAAAACAGTTTCGATTCTTGGTTAAAAGCAAAAAAACGGGCAGTTGGCAGGTATTTTACATGAATATTTCGAACTAAGATGCCAATGCTGTAGCGGCTGTTTTCCCCCATTGATTTATTCACAACATTTCAAAATGCATGCATGGTACGAAAAATATAATTAATTACCTTGAATCCTCGAACAAATCACTCCTGAGACAATCCTTCCTGTTCGTATGCGGTACAGCTTTCGTACTTTTTCAACCTAAATCCGGCGTTAGATCGTTGCGTGCTTGTGTTTGAGAATAACTCCTCTTGATGTGGGCAGGCCCCCTACTTGAAGGCAAGGTGCAGTGTATGACTGATGTGACCAGTCAATATCATTATGAAGTCTATGCAATGAGTTAATTGCACATATTTTTCCTTTGTGGAATGTGGTACTTTTGTTTTCAAGGTTCTGGCTGACAAGGTTCATGTTAAAGCTCTGTCCATAGCACAGAGAGTGAGTCTACTTGAACAGGGACTGAATGACATATCAGGTAATAATGCTTTATAAAGGTCTGCTATCATATTTGAAGTTTTATATAAAGCAGAGCTTTTAAAAGATTATCCACAACTTATTGCATGTGTTGTAGAAGGAGTAAGGGAGATGGTGTGTTCACGT
The DNA here is from genome assembly GCF_030265065.1 of Corythoichthys intestinalis. NCBI lineage: Eukaryota > Metazoa > Chordata > Actinopteri > Syngnathiformes > Syngnathidae > Corythoichthys > Corythoichthys intestinalis. The sequence continues at coordinate 23,939,079 of NC_080402.1, forward strand.
CTACTTCCTGCTTGGCTTCTTCGGCTGGATGGAAATATCATGGAGCTTCTCCACAGACTTGATGTGGAGAACTGTGCCCAAACAGCATTGGACATGCTAAACACCATTTTCAAAGGCATGGACACTGATGAGCTGCTGCAGAACCAATTGCCGTTGGACAGCAGGTACACTTGTCGAGTTATTTGCCCCTGCCTTTTAAATTGGTAAAGCATGAATGGATTTCTGTGTTTGAACAGGAAGCTGATCCCAGTTCAGTCACTGACATGTGAGAATGTGATTTACTGGAGAGCTCAATGCAAGTTCTTCAAGGAAAAAGGGGACGATAGTGATGAAATGTTGGAGCAGGTCTTGCCAGATGCGGCCACTTTTGCAGACTACCTCTACGAGTATGAGAAACGGCACACAAGAACATGTAGAGGACAAAATGCTTTAAAAAAGTGTAGCATTTCTTAATGAGGTGTATGATGATAAAAATAAGTCACTTCTACATTTGCATCAGATTTTTTCAGAATTTTATTTTTTTTTTATATCTTGCTATGTTCTACTCAGCCATTGCGATTCTGTAATTGTCAACCCTCACGCCATGGCAGGTATGTGGGAGCAGTGCAATTGCTGTCAGAGGAGCAGAAAGCAGACTTGACCCAGATGGAGTTGGTCATGACCAAGGATTTTATCTCTCAGCATCTCATTCATCTCATTGGTTGCCTGGACACCAATGAAGAAGGTGGCAGGTAAGACTGACTTCTCATTCCCTTAAAGTGAAGGAACTGGTTGCTTGTTGTTTCTAGTCTTGATATCCATTCTTTACAGGAAACGTGTTCTGGCTGTGCTGCAAGAGATGTTGACTCTGCCACAGACACCCTCCTCATTGGTCTTTTTGCTCACTGAGAAGCTCCTCACACTCATGCCTAACGACCAACGACGCATTCAAACCGTGAGATGCCTTTCGTTTGTACTGCATGTCCTGGTCTCCACGTGGTGACAATTCTGTGAAAATTTGTGTCAGAAACAATTTAATCTTTACGTAAACAGAATTGATTGAGAAAGGTTTATAAAATAAAATACAGCTTGAGGAATTGTGGCGATCAGAGTTGCTGCGAGTCTTAAAAGTAGGGCTGTAGCTATCGAATATTTTAGTAGTCGATTAATCGATGAAGTGATTTGTTCGAATAATCGAGTAATCGGATAAGGAACATAAAAAATTAAAATACCTAAGCTGAGTCTCAAACTGTATAAAAAAAAAAATTAGGATCTATGTAGACAAAAGTAAAAATCAACAATTGGCTAACTTGCATAGCAAAAATCCGCTAGCTTAAATGCTATAAAACGCTTTTTTTTTTTTTAATGCTCTAAATGGTTCAGACACATAGTCCCACAAAAAATGGCTACATGTACTTATAAACTATTTTACGAATGCATTAAAAAGCATTAGCTCAAACAAAAACCGCTTATGTTGGTCTTAACAGGGAGCAGCTAGATTCATCCATGTGTAATGAGGCAGAATAGTGGGCAGTGTATCCACCCAAATCAATAAAACTAAATGCAAACACTTTCAAAACAAACCATTACAAAGACACTTTAATTAAACGACTACTCGAAGCAGCAAAATTTAATTCGAATCTTTTTTTGCTAATCGAATACTCGAGTTGATCGATTAATCGTTGCAGCACTACTTAAAAGGCATTGAATTTATTTTATAATTATTAGTGATGCACGATAATATATTTTTCAACCGATATCGATAACAATAATTTCCTACCCCTTCCACCCGATAACCGATGGTATCACGCCGATAATTCTATTCAAATATGTATGTAAAATTTTAAAGTATACAAAAATCAAATGTTACTGTGCAAAAATGTAATTTAGTGCCATATTTTTCCACATCAAATGTGAACAAGTAGTAAATTCCAACATCTAAACAATGGCAATGACATTGTGTAATGGTAAGCTTTTGGCAACAATTACTTGGAGAGTAAACAACCCAAGTTGCACAAAAATGCCTTTAAAAGTAAGCCATTCCTAACATATATCACATTACTACACGACAAAAACACCTCCTTAAAACTAGCAGAATTGGACAAAACTGTTGATTGCACACATTTGGAGGCTAAATCAAGTATATAATTATCGGATTGCATTATCGGTTGAATTTCGTTTTATCTGGATTATCTGTGTGACGTCATAATTGCCATTATCGGCCGATAATTATCGGTGACCGATATTATCGTGCATCTCTAATAATTATATATTTTTTATTTTAAAATTAAGGCCTTACTTGAAATTAAAATGTCTAAAATCCCATTTTCAATAGCCTTATTCGGTTATTTATAAAACAAACACTGCTTATTGTGTTTATTTTTAAAATGTGTCCCATCTATGAGTTCTGGGAGCGAAATGGCACAGATCTTGTTGGTTCTCACACAATTTCACGCAAGAATAACTTAACAAATGGCACTGTCAAAACAATGATATTCACCAAAAATCCCAATTGCAGGTATCATGCGAGAAATTCTCGTTTTGTCGTAAGAATAAATTAGGTAACAAGTGATGCGATTTCTCCTCGTTGTTGACATGGCTGCACTTTTGAGTCTGTCATGTGGTTGGGCGTGACTTGTAGCAATAACTAGACTCCGCCACGTGATGTCTTTCTTTTCTATTTTAACGTGTTGTCAATTTGGTATTAAATTTTATTTTAAACAGCATTAGATTTGAATTCAGTTTGCCGCACGGCAACCCATTCATTATAGATGTTGCAGGGGGTGTTCTTGATTGCATTGAATGTCTGTGGCCATAACGGGTAGAGTGGCAAAGGGTGAGGGATATTTGCCGCGGTGAATCACGTCCCGATTTCAGAGCGGGAATCTCTCAGTGTGTCCAATCGCAGAGGTGCTGATTTACTGATGTCCTGCTGTTTTGGCGGAAGGATACACACAAGTGACGGCAGAGGAAACCTTGATAAATGTGCTTTCTTGCAAGTCTCCTAAGCTTTAGAAATTCGAACTTGCTTTCACAACCCTCCAGCTGAGCTAAATAATATCTCTATTAGGAGTGGGAACCTCTTGGTACCTCACGATACGATATGATTTGCGATACAATGCTGACTATAACGATGATCTGACGATATGGCGATACATCGATTATCGATGCATTGGTCAGGAAATCATTCTAGGATATTCTACAAAGACCTAATAAACAGAAAAACAAGCTTCTGCTGTGAATTGGAATGAGTTTATCACTAGTAGACATCCAATCCATTTGAACTGGGAGGGTTGCAGCGAATGAACTTTCCTTCATTCGCCGCCATCCCTCCCACTTCAAACGGATTGAACATCTATGGACGTCAGTGGCAGCCAATGCCTGGCAATGAGATAATTTTGGGCCATTTAAGGTCATTTACCTGTTGATTTTCAGTAACTTCCTGTTGATTTTGGGGTATTTTATGGGTCACTTCCTGTTTATTTTGAGTTACAGAGCAGGAAGTGACCTGGGAATCACCCAAATGAATAGGCAGTGACTCAAACTCAAAAGGAAATGACCTTGAAATGCCCCCCAATTTTTTTTTTTTTTTAAAAAACATTGACACCTTTATAAAATGATATCGATTCTTGACAGGAGCATATCGATAACTTTTTGGGATACAAAGTATCACGATATATCTTGCCTGCCACGGCCAGACTGTTCTTCCTGTATTTTTCAAACACTGTAAGAATAGTCTGGGAACCACCTCCTTAACGGGCTCTCGAGCCAGTACGAAATGATCAATCCAATTTGTTTAATCGCGTGACGTATTCTTAACGAGCAACGTCACTCTTTGGCGTCGGAAGTCGTCTCCACAACAACACAAATGGCGAACGGGAGAGCCGAGGATATGTTCGAATCCACGGTAAAATCAGTTTTAAAATGACAAAAACACATAGACACAAGTCATTGACAACAGGCTGTCTCGCACTGGCCATGTTAAATAATCTTCTCTGTTCTCCGCTCGCGTCGCGCGAGAGTTGTCGCTTTACCAACGTCACGTCTGCCCGTCGCTGATTGGTCCACTCCGCTGTCTGTTTGCTGTGGCTTGCTCCGCCCTGGAAATTTGAACCGCTCATTGGTCGCCAGGCTCTATAGCCGGAACAGCGGTGAGTCTGGTGTACCAGGCTACGATATATCACCATTTCGATATTTTGTCACACCCCTAATCTCTGTGCTTTTGTTTGAAACTATTCTACGAATGACATTAAATTATTCACATTTTCACCAAAACTAGTAAAGCCCTTTTCAGGGTTATTATAATCTCCCCTTAAACATGGCTTTCTTTCAAAACAAAGAAAAATAAATCCATTTATTCTTGGAACTATAGTAAGTAGGCCTTCCTGGCATTACTGCTCTTCATTTCATGGTTGCGGGACCCTTTCACACAGGGCTGCCGCAACTGTAAAAAGGTCTTTAACCCTGGGTCTGAACTAGAATGTAGAGAATTGAATGTCGTCTTCGGAACCAGCAAATGAACAAGACTGTTTCTCTTTTTATGAAACCAAAGCAATGCTAGAATCACGATAGAATTCAGAATCCCTGAGTTTTGTTTTTGCTTTTTTTTCTGAATTCATACTTTGCTTTGCACTTGATTATGAATACACAACTGTCGTATTACATTTAAACAGTAGGGTAAAACCGTGTCATCAACAACCGATATAATTTTATGGTGTCACGCGAAAAAAGGCTTTTCTGCAATCTTTGTTTTAGAAAAAAAAAGAAAGAAAGAAAGAACAGGAAAAAAAAAATGTCCAAAGATAAAACAGCATTAACGAGAGACTGCATTAATCAAACATGCCAGCTACTTAAACAGAAAGGGCCTTGATCCTATATTTAGGCAGCGCTTCTCCGAAGAAAAGCTACAAAAGAAATCTTTCCACGCATCGATTTTTCTCACTTAAATCTATGCAAATGAGATCAGTTTGCTTTATTTTATTTCTATCATTGATCGCAACATTGCAGGGACGGCTAAGTCATTGAGATTGTGGTTCAATATGAATGTCGTTAAAAAAAAGACAAATTTGTGATTTTCAAATAAAAATGAATGATTATGATTTTAAAGCTATATTGTAGCCATTGTGTAGAAATTATATCTTCAAAACATTGATGAAATCCAGTTAAAAAGGGAACCATGCTCATATTGACCCTATGCAGCTGTACCCTAAAGTTGTGGCAACTTTCTATATATGGCTGACCTTATGAATTCAATTCAGAGGAGCTTTTGCTATAAAGTGTGCCAGACGCCAGTAATCAACAACTGCCAAACACTGTTACCATACTCATGGAAGGTAATATGTCTGACATTGGAGTTTTTTTTCTATCATATTATTACTTGGATCACAGGTGGCAGAAATAATCTCAGATGTGCGGGCGCCAATCTCGGAAGCAAGTCAACCGGTGGACGAGAATGTCAGCCGTCGCCAACAGGTTCAGGTGGGAAGATCTCTGCAAACTGCGTCCAAATGTTCACTTTTCATCCAGCAGATGGCTGTTATTTATTTTAGCAGGCAAAGTGTGGCTGACTGATTAAAGTTGGATGTAATGTGTGTGCTGAGCTGCTCTCCGTCTGTTTGAATATTTTTTCCTATTTTTCCACTAGTGCAAGCTTCTCAGGATTTATTCTCCTTTCTAGGATCTTAATCTGAATAGGCATCCTTTGCTCCATATGCCACAGGCACCTGTAACCCTCTCTAATCCTTCATTCATTTAGAGACATTGGCAGCCTGGCCCATCCTTAGTTATTGTTGGTTCTGTTGATGAAGATGATGGTGCTGTTTGTTGTTGGTTACTGTCAAAAGTCTTCTTGCTTGTCCATCTCTCATCCAGCTGGCAGAGGTGAAGGTGCGCATCTTGGAAGCTAAACAAGCCCTGGAAGAGTGCATCGCTGCTCAAGACTTTGGCCGTGCTGCTGAGTTGAAGGACTCCATCACAGAGCAGGAGAACCAGCGCAACAAGATCCTCCAGGAGATTGCAGCAAGTAACCAGCAGGCTGACATTGAGATCCGCGTCGAGAAGGTACTTGAAGAGGCGGGCCATGCCTCCTCATGTTCTGTTTACAGTAATACAGTGCAATACAGTACAGTATTGCACTTTTTCATACATTAATTAGGGCTTCAGCTATCAATTATTTTAGTAGTGGATTAATCGATGAACTAGTTAGTTCGAGTAATCGGATAAGGAACATAGAAAATTAAAATATCTGAGCTGAGCCTCAAACGGTATTAAAAAAAAAAATTTAAAATTAATGAGGCTCTAAGTACAACAACAACAATTGGCTAACTTACATAGCAAAAGTCCATTAGCTTAAATGCTATAAAATGCTAACTTCTCTTTTTTTTTTTTTTTTTTTTTTTTTTAAAACAATGCTCTTAACAAATGGTTCAAACGCATATTCCCAAAAAATGGCTAAATGTACTAAATATACCTATAAACTAGGGGTGTAACGGTACACAAAAATCTCGGTTCGGTCAGTACCTCTGTTTTGAGGTCACGGTTCGGTTCATTTTCGGTACAGTAAGAAAACAAAATGCAAAATATAAATGTGCTAGTTGTTTATTACACACTTTTGTGCTTTCAACAATAGGAACATTAGACTATACAAAGCTAGAATTCTGTTCAAAAAGTAGCGGGTATTTAAAGATAATAATCCAACAACAATTTGCCTTTCAAACCCTGCGTATTGGTCAGCTTTCTTCCTGAAAGAAAGATGAAAAAAGAAGTCCTGTGCTAAAGAGAAAAGCAATCCCAATGACAAAGATTATAACATGTATTTTACAAATGAAATGCCTCAACGAATCATTTTTTTCCTTATGAACGGTTCTCAAAAGCTTTATTGGTGGATTTTCTCAAGTTAAAGCGCCACACAGAAATTAATACATTTAATTGTGTAAGCAGGATCTCCGTATTATTCTTGTTATTTAATTACAGGTGTTTTAGCTCATTTCAATTTATTTTATTTAAAGGGGCTATTTATTTTACTGTGTTTATATTTTACAAATGTGATGTAGTATTCATTTATATTGTATATTTTATGTTGTATAACTTCCTATGTGAATGTTAGTTCCTACTTGTTTTGTTGTGGTAGGAGGGTTTTGTATTGAACACGGGGCCGTGTTGGTTATTATTATAGCAGAGAAGACAGCAGTAAATCAACAAAAACAAGTCAACTGTGCCCCGATCTGCCACTTAAGAGATCTGATGGACTCAAAATGTGGGTTACGATTGCATATTAGATTGAAAATTGACTGGATCCACCGTATTTTTACACGAGTGACTTCCGGTCTGCCCGATCCTAGCTAGTAGTATTGACGCAGGAGGGCCGCGTCTCGCGTCAAACAATAAACTCTGCCGTTCTTTTCGCGTGCGTCGCGTCGAGCCGCTTCTGGGATGCGTCTAACACGCGGCTGCACTGCGACTGGTGTGCATAGGCTGATTGACTTTAAAGCCCGCATTTCACTGTGTTCTCGCGGTGGCCACGTTGTCGCGTAAATCTACACAAAGAAACTGTAACCCGATCGACTCACAGCCTCGAAAAGTAAGGGTTACATTACGTCAGAAACTTGTTCGGTACGCCTCCGTTCCGAACCGAGCACCCCGTACCGAAACGGTTCAATATAAATACATGTACCGTTACACCCTTACTATAAACTAAATTATGAATGCATTAAAAAAATTAGCTCAAACAAAAATTTAGCTTATTTTGGTCTTAACAGGGAGCAGCTGGATTCAGCTATGTGAAATGAGTTACAGTGATACCTCAGCTCACGAACGCTTAAGCTCACGAACTTTTTGCCTCAAGAACATTAAATTCGCGAGCATATAGTCTCTGCTGACGAACTAGTTTTCGGCGGACGAACCAAACCACGTGGTCGAACAGCGCCACGAGAAGCTGACGCACGCTCACGGCGTCCCAGTTCGTCCCCTCCCTTTCGTTGAGTGCGGACGTGGTTTGTGTTTGATAGACATTTTGGACCATATTGAGTGTAGTTTTGCTATTATGGGACCGAAAAAGACCCCACCACAGGCTAGTGTTAAGCCTAAGAAGACATTAAAGAAAATAAGGTATATTTTTGTGCAATTTTAAGGCTTATTTAGTAGAAAATTATGTTTTATGGGGACCTGGGAACAGATTATTCTCATTTTAATGGTTTTTTTTATGGGAAATAAATGTTCGGAAGACGAACTTTTCGCCTTACACACGCTTTCTGGGAACCAATTATGTTCGTGAGCTGAGGTATCACTGTATATCATATTCATTGTTGCCACTAGAGGGCAGTGTATCCACTCAAATCAAAAACTAAATGCAAACATTTTCAAAACAAACCATTACAACACCACTTTAATTAAATGGATACTCAAAGCAGCAATATTTAATTTGAATCTTTTTCCTAATCGAATTACTCGAGTTGATCGATTATTCGTTGCAGGACTAACATTAATGCGCTTTGTATGTAAAAGTGATAAAAATAGAAACAAAAAAAAACAAACAAGTAATCTCCCCTATTAATAAAAGTTTGAATTTGCCAATTTTAATACCTTTAAATCAGAGTATAATCCTTAGTCACTGATAGCGTAGTGGTGCATTTGCCTGGCTTGGGCAGAGACATCATGTCATCAATTCCCTCTCAGTGGCGGTGTGATTGTGGGTGCGAATGGTTATCTCTGTCTATGCTTTACAACTGATTGTCGAGCAGTTAAGAGTTATTCTGCCATTCTCCCGAGGTCAGCTGGAATAGCAACCAGCGATCCTGACAAGGGTAAGCCCTCTTGAAAATGGACTATGACCTTAAGTTGTTTTAATATTCTAAAAGGTTGCATGTACTTGCATAGGCAGATAATACTCTGCAACTTCTACTGACAAAACAGGCTAAACTTATCTTCTGTCTGACATAATCTGATCTCTGTCGGGATGCATCACTTCAACAAACGTCCTTGACACGTTCCTGTTTAGCCAGGGCTTGGGCAAGATGGTGTATCTTAGGGTGTTTAAATAATTTCAGTAAATAGCAAGGAAAGGCATGTAAAAGCTCTTTTTTTGTTAGAGGTCACTTTCAAAAGAAATCTGGTGAATGCTGAAGAAAAAGGTAATATCAGTCAGCTTTCACAGTTCCTAATCTTGTTTTGTTTTGTTTTAAGAATGATCCCGAGACTCTGCTGAGGTGTCTGGCAATGTGTGTCGAGCTGCTTAAGCAGTTGAACATCAAGAATAAAATCAGCCCGACAATAAGCGCCTTGATGACCTCTCTGGTATGAATTATACAGTACAGTACTTGACCAATATCACCATTTGACGCAACACAATGTATCTGATTCATTATGTCCAAAACAATTAATCATAATCTGAGTTAGGCCTGAACGATATTGGAAAAAACAATTGTTGCGATTTTTTGGGGGTTTGCGATATTTTGCGATATTGGGGAAAAAAAAAAAATATATATATATATATATATATATATATATATATATTTTTTTTTTTTTTTAAAGAAATTTTCACTAGATGACTTGAATAGCTGTTTGGAAAGACTTTGGATGACTCAACATCACCACAGTGTACAGTGATCCCTTGTTTTTCGCGGTTAATGGGGACCAGAACCCGCCGCAGTAAGTGAAAAACCGCGAAGTAGAGCCCCCCCCCAACAATTTCTTTTTTTGTGTGTGTGTGTGTGTGTTTTTTGCGCTCAATGTATTTATTCAGATTTAGCATTGGAAAGAGATACATATAAGACATGTTTTTTCTCACTTTTTCCCCCAAAGTGATTTAAAAAATGTACATAAATAATTGGTTTTTAACCCTTTAACACCGTGCAAAATAGTGAGAAAAAAATGTGTATATATCATCTAACACAAAAAGGGTTTGGAAGATATCTCTTTGTGAAGTTAGGTGTTGTACCCATCACCTTATCAAAAGTATATACGTACATGCAATCAAGCTTCTCGCACACACATCTACATAAAAATTGAAAAGATTATTAACATTGAAAAAAAGTATTTTAAAAAATATTGACAAGTAGTTCAATTTCTTGGATTTTTCAGGCATGCGACCCAATAAAGTTGTATTTTTTTTTATTTTTTTTTTTTGCGCACTCAATAAAGCTTCTTCTTGAACAGGTCACGGAGCTGCGTCACACACAACGTCACACAGCCTACTCTTTAGCGCGCTGCTGTCACTTCTACTCGCCGAGACGCCGATTCATCAGAGGAAAACAACGACAAATACGTCTCTTCTTCCTTCAGTTAATGAAATAATGCATTAGCTTGTGCTAAATGTAGTTTTAGATTCATTCTGCACGTTTCAAAGTCGCTCGCTCAAACCAAACGGTGTTGTGCATTTTTCGGCACGTCACCGGCCGCTGCTTGCTTCGCATGCCTCCCTTTCAATAGTTGGCGCCTCGCTCGGAAATTTATTTAAAATGATCACATTCGGTTCGTCCTTCCTGACATCACAACGACTCTTGGGATAAGTAGTATTTTGTGCAGCTTTCGCTTTTGAAAAAGGACAAGAAATGATGACAATGTGGAGATGGATACATGGTCCATGCAGCGTTTTAATGTATATTTATGAGTGCAATAAAACTATCAAATTCAAAATGACATTATCTCCCGTTTTTCTTAGCCGATTGACTTCAAATAAAAACTGGTGTGGACATCAACTTCCGTACTTTCAAACGAGACCAACCAGCAACACGTGGGTGATGTAATTACAGCGTGACGAAGCTTCAAAGACGATGTGCGTAAACGCGTCGCTGCCGACACGTTCGGTGTTAAAGGGTTAAGCACTTCACATGTCATAATTATGATCAGTTTTAAACATAACTGTCCAACCAAATCATTTTTGAACAAGAATAAAGTATTGTAGTAGAAAAATGCTTGGCTTTATTAAAAGCTTCTGTTTATCTACCTTAGCTGTGACTCTTGGAGTGACATGTAGAAATTTCAAACTCCTCATGATCACTTCTGGCATTTATTTTATATGTCTCCAACGTCTCCACACACACACATTCATTCCAGCGCGGCTTCCTTGCAGAAACTGTTTAACAAGTTAAACGATGATTGACACATTGCTCCGCTCTGAAGTCCGCTTCTTTGGCAAGCTCAAAGACAACGAGCATCGTTAACTTTAATAAGTAAGTGCTGCAGTGACTGTGAGGAACAAAGGGCTGGGAGAGGTAGGGTGTGAGGCTGTGCACAGAGCAAAAAGCAAGGCGTATGTGGATTTAAAAAAAATAAAAACTATAGCACGTGCTTGCGATGGGACTATCACGCACATCGCGATGGCGATGTTTAAACGATATATCGTTCAGGCTTAATCTGAGTGTATGAATATTAGTTTATTTAAAACTGTGAAGGAGGTGGTTTTGATTACTAGTTTAATAGGTTGCTGTTTGAATATTTCTTTCCTTGTCAGATCCTGCCCAGCATCGCAAATGCTCATCCCACTGTCCGCAGTATGGCTGTGGTGTGTTTGGGTACTTGCGCTCTGCACAGCAAGGAGGTTGCCAACACCCACATGGTCCTTCTGCTACAGGTAATATTATGAAGACTTATTAGTTATCTTAATGAAGCACTAGAAGATACTCTAGAACAGACTTCCCTCAAATTCAAGGGTGTACAATTCTATTTTAGATCAGCACTAAACTGTCCTAATTGAACATCCATCTCTTTCCATATGCCATTTATCATTTTGATTTGGGATTCCCCAAACATTTCAATGTACTAGAACATTTTGGAGACATGTTGTGCAGACACACAGTTTAAAAAGCCTTCTTTGGTATACTGTAAACAATCTCTTCACATTCTTCTATCAAAATACAACAAGGGTAAAGAACCGCAGGACACACATGCTTACTTTTCAGACTCTTTCAAATCACTTAAAGCGGAAGTTAAGAATTTTTGACATTTTGACATGAATTTTTGCTCCGGACTGGCTAAGCTGGCTCGAGTCAATGGTGCCTGCTTAGCATGCCAATAAAAAACAATAGCTCTACAAACAGATCCAACGTATTTAAATAAATTCAAAATGCAATTTTTTGGTTCCAAAACACCCATATGGCCCAAACAATGTCACATCAAACAGCCGTAATTCATTCCATTCTGCAGGACTGCTTTTTTTAGATGTGTAAAATGACCACAATAGGAGTACTTCAGCCACTCATGCTCACGATGCATTCGAGGAAGGTGGGAAGTCAGATCAGTTGCAACCTCAAAGTGTTCTAAGTGAATATAAATAGCAAACATGGCTGATCGTGACAAGTAGTTTTTTATTTTGGCCATCAAAAGACATTTTGACCTCCAGCAAATAGTGGAGGCGTTGCAATATTTTTTCCAGATTGGAGGTTGGAAACTCTGACTTCCACCTTCCTCGAATACAGCATCAGTCTGCTGAGTTAACTGACGGCCAGCAACATGGCAAAATGTGCATTTAGAGGCTGTGAAAACAGAAGAAATTGGCAAAGCAAAGTTTCCACAAACTCCCTATGAAGAACGAGGAACAATATAAACTGGTTACAGGCTGCTGGCTACGACATGAAAAGTCAGCGGTGGAAAAAACCCCGATGTCATATCACTCCGCTCTGCTGCTCTGCAGAGCTGCTGGGTTGCAAATGTTGCTTTTCATACTACAATGGCGTAACGCATGCTACACGTCACTTCCACTCATCTATATTCATGACGCTAGCTAATGTTGCTTGGGGGGGCAAGCTCACGTTTGTCCCCAATAGTAAATGAATGGAAATAGTGTACGAAGGAGATGTTTACAGAGCTAAACCTACCAATTTTGTCTGAAAATGATGTTCCTGGTGAAGAACATACAAATGTGCAGTTAAAGAGATGGCTTGAGTGTCGAGGACTGAAAAAGACGAGCCGATCTAAGCTTAGCCTTAGCTTTTTTATCGACACCTTTTTCCTATGCCACTGACAATGACATTCTTCTGTTTCAGCAATCAATCCTTTATCACCATATGCCCTGTTTATCTTATATATTATATCCTCTGGTTGTCTTACGTCTCTGACTGTTCTTTTGGGCTAAAAGCTAACGAACACTTTTAATTTTTTCATTAATAACAAATCTTAATTCTCAAATTTATTTACACTTCCTCCTTACTAAAGTTGTTTTTTTTTTTTCAACAAAAAAAACGTAGCAGTGGCAGTCAAACACCGTTTTGATTCTTTTCAGGTCATTCATTGTCAAAAGCAGCACGGCAAAATGCCACGCTAAAAAATAAGTAAAAAATATCAAAAAGGCTTACCTCTTTGTCCTCTGAAGGACCATGCCAACCCAACAAAATGTTTACTGCATATGAAATGTGAATGGCTTCACCTTGCGTTAAACGTCCCTGCAAGTTGATCCATTCTTCACATTTTTTTCCTCCGAGTTTTTTGTTTTGGGAAACATATGAAGAAAACATCCTTCATATGTCGTAATGCCGTTTTTACAAGTTCCATATCAGCTCAGCAGTGCTTGATTGGCATGTTCGTTTTTAAAAGATTACCGGAGAAAACTGGCATAAATATAATGTTTTTTTTATGCGAGAGTGTGTCTATAATAGGCATGTGCCGGTATGATATTCTGACTGTATGATAACCTTAAGCCAAAATATGACAGTTTTATGGTATCAGGGTATTGCAATTACAGCTCTAAAATATGTTACTTTGAAATATCTGGAATTTAAAAGAAGAAAAAATCCATTGAACAGGATTTTTACTTTTCAAAACATTAGCAAATTGGAACATAAGTATGATGTTCAGTTAAAATTTACAAAAAAAAATAACAAATTGAAATAAATACAGTCCTTTAGGTGAGTGTAAAGCCACAGCTGAACATTATTACCATCAGAACAAAAATAATTATTTTCCATAAAAAGCACGTGTGTATGACTTGTATAATGTTTACATTATACACACATTCTTTCTCAACACAGACTGTTGCCAGAGAGAAAAAAAAACACGTTTTACCACCGCTAGACACACGAAACACGCTGGAGTTAACTCTCGTCGCTGGTGGGGAAACGTATGACAGTGTTTAATAACCTATAACGAACAGACGCAAAATCATATTGGAGGTGTTGCCTCCTCGGCAGCCACCCTCCGCAAACATGTTTTCCACGTCGGTTTGCCCTTCTCCTCCAAGCCGCAGTTGCTGTAACTTTTCTGTAACCGAAGTATTCCCGTACCAGCGATTTTTTTTTTTTTTTGGACGGGATAAAAGATTCAGGAGTTTCACCTCCTCCAGTCATCGTGTAGCACAGCTCACTCACTGACACTGAGCAACGACCGTTGGCGGAGGGTTGAGCCTTACAGCTGCAAGCGAGGGATTTCGCCCTGCAAAAATATAACTAATACCTTCCGGTATGACGGAATTTTTTTGCGGTTTTGAAACCTTGACGTTTTCATACCACGGTATACCTTGAAACCGGTAATCGGCACATGCCTAGTCTATGATATACCATTTCCGCCTTTTGATGCGACGTCACGGTCTAAAAATAGCATTTGTGCAGTACGCTATTATTGACATGCAATGGTAAGTTTTAATAACTTAATCCTGAAGACATAGCCAACACTTGATTGTATGGGTCATCGATGATTTTCATGTGTGCATATGTTTTTTAATGGCATGCTAAGTCAGCCCAATTGAGCCCTGAAACTAACAAATAACTAACAAACAACACGGAATTTTTTAAAATCAAATCTACCAAATTATTAAACCCTCGCTAACTCTGAGATTAAGCCTGATGTCAAAAATTCTGAACTTCCGTTTAAGTTTTGAAGGCAGGTCTGATTGATGCAAAAGGAAAGTACATTACGGTGGGCAGAGCTGCGGCAAGTAGAAAAGCAATGGTTTTGTACCTTGCAGCATTTCCCCTTGTGATGTAAATGTGGTGTAATTTGAGACTTGTTAAATAACAACTCCACTTTGATACTGGAACCAGGACTGACGTCCTCTAATAAGACACTGTTTCACTGGACTGCTTTCTAGGTGTGAAGTCATTCCCTGCTATCAAACCTCTTTGACTTTAAATGCAGAAGAAAACTTTAATGAATATGCATTATTATGCATTATCCAGTTACCTGATAACAATAAGTTGGCGCATCTTTTTTGTTAACTTTTGCCTTTGATGTGGTAGCGCTAGCTTGTTAAAAGTCCCACCGTTTAACTTTGTTCATTGCTTGAACTTGGTGAATCTAATAGCCTACCTACCCAGTCTTGGACAGGGCTGTTATCATATGAATCCCCACCATCATCACATCACAGAAAGATAAATTAAAATAATTTCCCCCTAAAAGGTCAGATATAAAAAGTGTTTTTTGAAGTTCAACTAAATTGGTACCTTGTTACTCATACTGTGTTAATTATCGTAACTTGTTTCTGTAATTGAGAATAATGTAGCAGATGACTGAAATTTTAGAGCTTTCGTAAGTCAGGGTACCACTTTATTTGCAGACAACAAAGTAAAAATTCACATTTCAGTTTCTTTTTACATGATAGATCTTTAGATAGCAGCTCTTCTTTTACTTCGACTGTAAAATGCAGCAATTTTGTAGGGTTTCTTTGTAAAAGAGGCTCAAAGAAAAAAATACAGTCTGAGCAATCTGTAATACAGCTGCAGTTTCTCTTTTTAGATCGCTCAACTCGACGAGGTCAAGATTCGCATCAGTGCTCTCCGAGCAGTCATCGACCTGCTGCTGCTGTTTGGCTTCCAGCTGGTCTCTGAAACTGGCAGTGACCAGAAGCCTCAGCTGCCGGGATCACCAGACCAGGAGGAAGAGGAGGAAGCGGAGACACAGATGGCGCAGGCTGAAATGAGGGGGGAGGACACAGCGCAGAGCATTTTGGTGATGCTTTCAGAGCTCTTGGACAGTGAGGTCAGCTTTCATATATGAAATAACTTTTTGAATGAATTAATGAATGAATAATTTTATTGTCCTCATCATCGGTATCATTGACAATCATTGACAATTACAAAATGTGATATGATTTGCCCGATGGAACCGAAGAAGAAGACAAAGGTGGACGGGAGGAAGCATATGCTTATCAGTTTCCCGTCCCCCATACAACTAAAGACGCACATTCAGACATGGTACATACATCAGATGGCCACAAAACTATAAAATAACACAATCAACAATCAGGGTTTAATAATTCAGCGTCAAGTCAAGCAGCTCGATTAATTTTAGGGCGTACAAGGTTATGGCTTTGTCATGTCCCTGACATTTTTGCATCTGTTTGCTGTGGGAACATTTTGTTGTGGCTATGTGTGTCGCAAAAGTGATTATGTGTTATCACAGCTGGTGTGAGTAGCGACTCAAAATGCTTTTCTTTTAAGTCTCTTAAAATGATACATTGTTAAGGTGTACAACTGTACATGGTGCAACAATTGGCGCACACAAAGATCACTGTAACAGTTTCATCAGACATGAATGTATGAGGAAAATCAACATTTAGTACATATTTTATCCCAAGATTAATGTCTCCACAACGAAAAACATGCTTATTATTCGTTTTATACAGTATCTTTTCCATATACTCAGTAAGAGTGCTTCAGGAGCTCATAGAGTGCGTATGTACACGGTGAAGGCTGGAGCAATCAAATTTTAATTCGAGATGGGGCAAATCCGATCCAATATCGGGTCCACATACAGTCCCTGACAAAAGTCTTGTCGCTTATCCATTTTGTAGAAAGAATTGCTAATAACCCGACTTTTAATTATTCAATTGGTTTCAGAAATGGCTCATATGAAAGCGAAGACCCTCCCAAATGATGTTGAATGTACAAAAATATATCTGTTTCACTGAAAAAAGATTTATCATTTAATGAAGACATAAAGGTCAAATTTTGGCAACACAAAAGTTTTGTCGCCTTCAGAAAGTAGTGTGAAAATTGAACAAAAAATGTACTTCAAATACAAAAAGATGTTACATAACATCTCAGGGTGCAGACAATTATAAAACCGTGTGGCATTTGCCAAGGCCCACAGCCTGTCAAAAGGATGGACGCTGGAAAAGTGGCAAAAGGTGGCTATTTCATTGAATTAGACCACAGTCGCCACAAATATTGCAGGAGACCTACTGGAGCCCGCATGGATCCGAGATTCACTCAGAAAACAGTGAAGTTTGGTGGTGGCAAAATCATGGTCTGGGGTTACATCCAGTATGGGGGTGTGCGAGAGCACTGCAGGGTGGAAGGCAACATAAATAGTCTGAAATATCAACAAATCTTAGCTGCCTCTTACATCCCCAACCATAAAAAGGGACAAACTCTGCAGCAGGATGGTGCTCCATCGCATTCTTCAATCTCTACCTCAAAGTTCCTCAAGGCAAAGAAGATCAATATCCTCCAGGACTGGCCAGCTCAGTCAACAGATGAACATCATTGAGCATGTCTGGGGTAGGATGAAAAAGGAAGCATGGAAGACGAAACCCAAGAATGTTGATGAACTCTGGGAGGCATGCAAGACTGCTTTTATTTGATGTTCCTGATGTTAAATTCATCAATGAATTGTATGAATCCTTGCCGAACCGCATGGATGCAGTCCTTCAAGCCCATGGAAGTCATACAAAATATTAAATTAGGATCTCACAGCACCACAACTTATTTCACGTATGTTATGCAACATATTTTTGTATTTGTAGTACATTTTTTATTCATTTTTCACACTACTTTCTGTAGGTGACAAAACTTTTGCCTTGCCAAAATTTGACCTTTATGTCTTCATTAAATGATAAATCTTTTTTTCAGTGCAACAAATATATTTTTGTATATTCAACATCATTTGGGAGGGTCTTAGCTTTCAAATGAGCCCTTTCTGAAACCAATTGCATAATTAAAAGTCAGGTTATTATCACTTGTTTCTACAAAATGGATAAGCGACTAGATTTTTGTCAGGGACTGTACAAGTTTAATTCATTGATCGGATCGACACTGAAAATTTCCGATCCCTGAGCCATATCTCAGGTCTCGTCATTCAAATGTAATTTGGGTATAGGCCTGTCGCGATAACAAATATTAGTGTGCGATAATTATTCTCATAAATTATTGCGATATGCGATATTATTGCGCCCCCCCCCCCAATTTTTTTTAACCAATTTACAATAACACAGTGAGAATACAGTATACATTAATAGATAAATTCAAAAATACTTTTTAAGAAATCACAACTAAAAACAATAGACCATGCCTCTTAAGTAAAATAAACAACAATATTGATACCGCACAGCACCACAGAATAAATAAAATGTGTATTAAAAAAAAGAGGAAAAAAAAAATTGCACTTAATAACTTAAGCATTTAGGCAAATGAAAACTTTTCCCCGTCATAGCTTCTGCAATGGAGTTCCATAGGGATGCAACGATACAGTTAAATCACGGTTCGGTACGATTTTTGATACGGGGGTCACGATTTTCGATCTGATTCAATACATTTAATGCTCTGTAAAAAAAAAAAAAAAATATATATATATATTTTTTGTTTCGGTTTTTTTTTTTTTTTTTTTTGCTAGCGAGCAAAAATTAAATTGCCATCATATAAACATGCATTTTAGTGCATAATATTTACTGTATGTGCTTACTTCTTACTGACGTGAAAAATGTTTGTACAAAAGTGCTGAGAACAATCTTTACTGTTTGTAAAGTGAGGCAGGGCGCACTGTTGATTGCTACAGCTTTCTTAGCAGCTAGGTTTACTACATGAGCAAGACATCCTATTTGTGGTCCGAATCCATCTGTGTCACGTACTGAATTAACAATATTTGCAACATTATCTGTAGTCACTGGTATGGAATGATTTGGCCTTCCTAACTTCCATTCAGTCATGACAGTTTAGAATTCATCAATGTAGTATATGGACCACGTAACCCACAATCACTCTGTGCTCACGTAGCCAATGGCATGGGATGTAGCACATCTAGTGTGCCATTTCATGATATCTAGTGTGTGCGCGCATTAAAAAAGTTAACAAGCGCCGCCAAAGTCACGTCTGCTCATTACTACACAACACCAGCATATGACACAGCGCTCTTAATTTCATTCAGCTGTTTATTGTCAAAGCGAGGTTGTTCGTAGCAGCCTAGTCGGTAACAATGTTTTGGCGGACTTCGTTGTAAAAATCCGGCGTTGTGCCGAAAAACAGCCACCCGCGTGAAATGTCACTCCTGACGGGAGCGCCCACACGTCAACGACAACGGCGTGCTGTAGATTGTCCACAGTCACTCCGGAGCACTGATGCGGCCGGTATACGTTGAACAACAGGATATAATGGGAACGATTGGCTCTGGCGCTACTTTTTGCCGGACTTGGAACGAAGATGCATTTTGCGCAGTTGGTAACGAGGAATCCGAACTTTTAACAGCACGTCTGCCGCACGCACGTGCACGCGAGGCGATAAATCGCAGCGGAAAAATTACCGCCTTCATTTTTATATATCACGCGATAAATGGAATTATTGCATATTGCGACAGGCTTATTTGGGTAGCGCCTTTACAGCGCTTCACTTTTATTTTATTTCGTCAACATTGCTAATGTTTGATTTTGGTTCCGCTGTCGTGAGAAACAACCATTTTGTCTGTTTACAAGTGCATCGCAATTTTGGCTTAAGGCAGGGTCAGCGGCGTTTGGTGCATATAATCTAGTGTTAAACGGCTGTAAAGGAGTTTAACATTTACTTTGCGCCAGTTAAGCCACTTGGAAGGACTCAGTTTTGGGCATTTTTGGTAAAAAAAAAATTTTTCATCTAGAACCTGGATTTTACACCGACACTTCACGCAAGCTAAGCCCAAAATGAGTCGCTCTCGGCGGCAGCGAGAACGAGATAGGGGTGTAGAAGTCCCTAATGTTTTTTTCTTCGAAAAATG
Organism: Corythoichthys intestinalis; assembly: GCF_030265065.1. Lineage (NCBI taxonomy): Eukaryota > Metazoa > Chordata > Actinopteri > Syngnathiformes > Syngnathidae > Corythoichthys > Corythoichthys intestinalis. Next base: position 23,958,945 of record NC_080402.1, read on the forward strand.
TCCCCAAACAATTGTAGTAGTTCGCGCCCGTACACGCGCTTAAAGGTGCACCCCCCCGCCCCTTAAAAATAAATAAATAAATAAATATCGCTTTTATGTCATGTTTAGAGACCACCGTCCAGGGGCGTCACTAGGCCTTAAGAATTTAGACCCCCCTTAGTTACCAGGTGACCCACAGGATGTAAGAAAACGGCTAACAGAGACTGTGAAGCTATTCTTTATTATAAATTTAGACATTTCTTTTAGAAACAAATTTTAAAATTAAAAAAAAAATTGTATAAAAATCAAACATAGGTGTGCGCAGTTACGGTATTTTTACAGCATTAGCAAGAAAAAAAGGCTGTAAATCTATTCAAAAAATGTACACAGCAGTGTTTTTTTTTTTTTTTTTTTTTTAATTTTTGTCTTAGTCTTTTGGACAACAATATATATATATATTTTTTTGTCATTTCAAAATGTGTCTTCGTTTAGTTTTAGTCAACGAAACTTAGTTGACAATTCTCAAAATGTTTTTTCAAAACTTTTAGTCCATGAATAAATAAATGGTTTCCAACAATTTCGAATGAACATGACAGACGAGCACAAAACTGTAGAGTCTACAAGGACATCAAAATTTTCATGATAATACACACTCAGCAGGAAAACAGCACATTTGCAATTAAGTAAACTCACTTGGACGTCACGAACTGTATGTAAAATGTTTTCCAACAGACACTGAGTCACTGCGCTAAATGCTAATGCTAACGCGGATGCTATGCTAACGCCACAACAAGTTTAGCGTGTGATGATCACTCAGCACAGACCTTTAAAGGCTAAAGAAACATGGCATAGCCAAGATAAGAAAACAAAATTTAGCAAGCCACACCTGACATGTTTCACAAAAGGAGCTTAAAATGAACGTACGCTTAAGCCTGTGTGTGGGCCGAAGGGGGGGGGGCTGCTAAATGTGTTCTAACTACACATACAATAAGAAAATATCACACATTGTGAATTTATGAGGGGAAACTATGTCAAATTTTCATCTCGTTTTCGTGTCGTCAGGCGACAATTGGCCTCCATCTCGTTACGTTTTTAGTCTCCCAAGACACGTTTTCACTGCCTCGTCGTCATGAAAAAATTGTTCATTGACGAAATATTTTCGTTAACGTCATTGCTGACGAAAACGACACAGGTACACAGAATATCAGATCATCCTGAATAAATTAGTTTTGGCCAAAGAAATTATGTCACTGTTAATTTTCTTCGTCATCTTTCCTATTCAGCTAATACTGAACTCAGAATACATCATACAGATGAGTAATGGTGTCACGGCATAGTATCTGCCAAACTAGAAGCGTGAATTGTTCTCCAAGACATATTCGGGACATTTGTTGATGGCTGTCTTGAATTTTTCAAACGGCGAGTCGTGAATGATAATAATAATAATGAAGGAAAAGACAAAGAGGTCTTGTATCGTAATTGTATTGGTATCGACAGGTTTCCTGATTCAGGTATAGGTTTGAAAGTTAAAGGAAATGAGGTGTTTAAAAAAAACTGAAAAAATAGGACATCACAAAGATGGGTAACACTGGATGAAATACGGTAATAACACATGTTCCTGAATTTTGCATGCAGGTGTCCGAACTGCGCACAGAGACAGCTGAGGGTCTGGCCAAACTAATGTACATGGGTCGTATGTCCAGTGCCAAGATTCTATCACGTCTGATTCTGCTGTGGTACAACCCGATCACTGAGGACGACATCCGTCTGCGACACTGCCTGGGCGTCTTTTTCCAGCTATATGCCCGTGACAAAAGGTCAGTGCGAAAGAACTGGCATTTTCAACATGACCGGCACTTTCATTTGTACAGTCGAACCTCAATATTCAGAAACCTTCGTTTTCATACGATCAGGTTTTCAATTAACGTTTTGGGTTGAATTGTGTAGTGTCAGTTTTCGTACATGTGCTTAGTTTTCATACCGAAACCACACGATACCTTTTGTCATTGCTGTCTTCCAACAAGATTCCATAGAGGTTGAAGTTATGATAAATGTTGACTCATCTACTGTATATCATTATTTTTTCCTCTTTAATGTTTTTTTTTTTTACTACATTCATATTGGACAGAGGTCTCAAATGCTGCAGTTATTGATTATCTAAGTTATCGATTAATCAACTAGCTAGTTCGAATAATCGCGTAATTACATTAGATTTAATGTGTTGAAAAATGAATTTCAGTAGATGTAAAAGGCTTACCAAGATTGCACTCTCAAAACGGCATTAAATGCGGATACAAAACATTGTATATGTATCTGTACCTATTTCTATTATTTCGAGTGTTTATTCACACTATGCAAAATTACACTTGCATTTCACAACAGCATTACATGCATTTAAAAATAAATGAAAATACCAGAGCTTACTCTCAAACGGTATAAAAAACATAAATGCCAGTACAACATAAGAACATTTGGCTAAACCTTTTTTTTTTTTTTAAGAATGCTCTTAACAAATCGTTCAAACACATATTCCTACCAAAAAAAAAAACTGCTAGATATACTTTAAAAAATAAATTACGAATGCATAAAACATATTGGCAAACAAAAACTTACCTTATGTTGGTGTTAACAGGGAGCAGCTGGTTTCAGCCAAGTTAAATGACATTGAATAACAATGTCATTCACTGATGCCACTAGAGGGCAGTGTATCCACCCAAATCAATAAACTAAATGAAAACACTTTCAAAACAAACCATTACAACGCCACTGTCATTCAAACGAATCCTCGAAGCAGCAAAATTTGATTCGAAGCGTTTTTCAAATCTTTTGAGTTAATCAATTAATCTTTGCAGCACAAGTGTCAAACCTGCGGCCAAGGGCCCAATTGTGGCCCACGGGCCAATATTTTGCAATATTTTGACATCCAATTGTATTAGTGTTGCCTGCGTGTATTTTGCGATAAGCAATTAAAAAAAAAAGAAGAAAAAAAAATATATATACACACACACATATATAAATTTTGAATAAATTGAATGAACTAATTGAAGGATCTATTTTAGAAAAAAATCAATTACTGAGATAATAAAAAAAGGATGAAAAACGCAAATTTGAAAAGCCATTAGTAATACAAAATATAACGCTAAATAATACTAAAATAATAAATAAAATAAAACTTAAAATAATAATTTAAAACATTGTCATAAATTGGAAAAAAAGAAAAAAGACAAATTCAAATATGTGTGGCCTGTGTATTTTGTTTTGGAAATTATTATTCATTTTAGATATCTTGTGACCTCACATAACTTAACTCTGGTTGCCATGGACGGCAATGGACGTTAAGCGATTGAATTAAGCCCCTCCCCGTTGAAATGGCTTGGAGGTCTAGCACTGTCAATGGCACTGAAAAATGAGCTAGTCCTCCTAGTTTAAATGATTTCAACGTCTGTCATTGTCATTAGCAGGCAATGAGTTAAAATTTTGAGATCTCTGCAATTGATCGTTGAAATTTTACATTTTATCCTAAGGGATACAACTTCGATTTTTGTACAATTCAATTAAGTCTTTTTACAAAGAATCCAGTAATGTCAAAAAACAATCTACTACTAAATTACAATAAATATTATTAGAATAGCTAATATTACATTATTCTAATATACTTTATTTTCTTGGGTGCTTTACTGGAGCCTATCCAAGCTTATTTTGGCCAACCACTTGTGAGACCTTTAACGTGTCAGCCTTCTTTTCTGTCTCAGGGCCCACCAAGAAGTCATCGAGGAGAGCTTCCTCCCAACTGTGCATACGCTAATGAATGCCCCCCCGACATCTCCCCTGGCCGAGGTCGACGTTAACAATGTAGTGGAGCTCTTTGTTGAACTGACCCGCCCGAGTGCCCTCATGAAGCCTTCCGCCATCACAGAAGTTAGCCCTCGCATACACTAACTCATTCTATAGTTAAACACACTGTACTCTTTGCCTTTTACACTATTGTCTGTTGTACACTGTGTTATGTACACTGAGCCAGTGACAGAATTGACAGGTGTCTTTGTGTGTCTTCAGGAAGCCAGTGTCCATGACTACCTGGCGGTGCGCATGTGTGGCGAGATGCTGAAGGACCCCACTGCCCCCGAGGTTCGTCTCTATGCCAAAACCTTGAGCTACCTGGAGCTGAGCAGGAATGAGACTGTCAAAAAGGACATGCTGTCACTTCTGCAGCAGCTAGTGCAGGTGCGCAACATCCTCGTGTGCAAGAACACAGCCACTTACTTCTGCGTTGGCACCATTCAAGCCCCCTCCTCCCCCATTCTCAGGTGGTGAAGGACCGCGTCACTCTGCGCGCGCTGGAGAAGATGATTTCTCAACTGGCGGATTCTAAAGAACAGACTGAGCTCCTCAGTGAGTCTACGCTGCAGCCGCTGAATGCCAATGCAGACGGTATAACATGCAAATACAAACATTTTGATAACTGTTCTATTAGGTATGGAGTCACAGGAGTGCCAACATTAAAAATAAATAAATAAATGAATAAATAAATAAATATAAAGAGAAATGAATATATAAATAAATAAATGAATAGGTAAATAAATGAACGAATAAATAAATATAAAGAGAAATAAATATATAAATAAATAAAAATATAACGGTATACTTTGTCATTGACATTTACTTTTGGTCATTAATAACCACAAACGGAAAAAACAATGACAATATTTTTCATTGACTTTTACTTTCTGTCATTGAACACCACAAACAGAAAAAACAATGACAATTGTATTTTTTGCATTTGCCTCTTCTGTTTGGCTTTTACATTGTCATTTGTCTATCGCCTTTCCTCTTTGGGAATGTAAATGGCAAATGCGCAGAGAAACGGTCTGTCAATCAAATGACGTTGGGAGGGGCTTTCCAACCAGGAATACTAGTCGATAACTGATTATTCCTAGTTTACCTGAAGGAAAGTGACGTCGGTTATCGAGTTGCATGTGCGGTTTTACTTCATTCCCGAAGAGGAAAGGCGATCGACAATGACAATGTAAAAGCCAAACAGAAAAGGCAAATGCAAAAAAATACAATTGTCATTGTTTTTTCCGTTTGTGGTGTTCAATGACAGAAAGTAAAAGTCAATGAAAAATATTGTCATTGTTTTTTCCGTTTGTGGTTGTTAATGACCAAAAGTAAATGACAAAGACATATGACAAAGTATACCGTTATAGTTTTATTTATTTATTTTATTTCTCTTTATATTTATTTATTCGTTCATTTATTTACCTATTCCTTTATTTATTTATATATTTATTTCTCTATATTTATTCATTCATTTATTTATTTTTAATTTTGGCACTCCTGTGACTCCATAATTAGGAAGATTGTGCTTTTATAACCAAAGTGTTGCGAAGACACTGTTAGCGAATTTAAAGGGAACCACAGATAGAAAGACTAGTACAGTGGTACCTCGACATACGATCGCTTCGACACGCAATCTTTTCGACATCCGACGTATAATTTGACTCGCCATTTGTTTCTACATCCGACGACATGCTCGAAATACGACGACATGACAGCACTGCAGACGAACGCACGGCGGATTTTCTTGTCAACACAGGTTTCAAAAAAGGTTGGTACAGGTGGTGAAACAAAAAGGCGACGATTACCTTTAAAATGAAGATGCAAATGATAGAAATATATGAGCGTGGGGTGCACATCCGTGAGCTGGCTCAACAATACGTCTCCACGGTCCTCCTCCGACCACCGTTCACCAGTCTTTATAAGTTAAGCTGACAGTTATTATTGTGGTAACATCGCCAAAGAAATCGCCAGCTTCGCCACGTTTTTATCACTTATTTCACAACTTATTGAACACAAAAAGTCTACTGTCTGTCGAAATTGACGGTGTTCTCAAGAAAACATTGAAAGTGAAATCCTCAAGCTCACCGCTCTCTGGCACGTCAGCCCCGCGGTGCGTTCAGGTACAGCATAAAACACACCACATTAGAGCCCGATTCGTTACATTATTACAGGAATTATTATTATGATATTGTTTCGATTTTCATTTATAATTTTTTGTTTTGCTATGTGTAATTGCCATTTGTAATAGTACCAGCAGTATTTATTAAGGATTTAGTGTAGGTTTTTTGGCTGTGGAAAGAATTAAATGCAATTATAACGTATTCCTATGGGAAAATCCTGCTCGACATTCGACCATTTCGACTTAGAAAACAAGATCCTGGAACGAATTAACTTCGTATGTAGAGGTACAACTGTAGTTCTTAAAAGATAAACGTTAGTATGAGTTAAAATTATTTGATATTAAAAACCCTCTTGATGTTTTCGTTTTGATACAATTTGTGAAATTAGTTTAACTAGTCGGTCGCCTTTTTTGTTGACGCCGTAGGGCGGTGACGTCACATGGTTACGCTGCCGGGCTTCCAGAGTATGACTCTAGCGACATAGACATCATCTGTTCAGCCCTTTCAATTTGAACCCAAGAGGAACATTAATGAGCATGACAGCACTGTCGATATTTCAGAAAACGAGCAGTAAAAGCAAAATGAACTGGAAAGACGGGATGAGACGAGATGAGAGTACAATACCGATGTTCTGCCAAAATGTGCTACACCGTCGACACATCTACAAGAGCTCTGTAACAAAACAATCTGACCAGCAGCAGAATGTGACAAATAATGCCAGTCGTCATACTTGCTTTGCTTACTAGCTAGCACAGTGTTAGATTTGAAGTGAGGTTTTTGTACACCTAGCTTTGTTAAAAAGAACACGCAGGAAGTCAATGTAGCTTTTGTGGAGATTGGTTGCTGCTCCCCCACCAGCTGCTGTGATAGCAACCTTATTTATTCAGGGGAAAACAATAGGATGGGGGGGGTCAGGACTGCATGGGGTCCTAATGGCCCAGGACAAAGGAAAGGCTGACTAAACAGAGGTTATCCTATCTGGTGACTAACTATACTAAGGAAAACATAAATGTTAACTGTTTACACAACAATTCCAACACACAGCTATTCTCCCAGTCTAGGCCAACTACATCATCACCCCGAGCGTCCATTGCATGCATAAAACATGGCGCCCTCCGTAGGTCAAAACATGTACTAAATATAATAGATTTTTAAATCAATGGCAATATTCAGGCATGAAAATCTTTCACCTTTCGGTGAAATTTGCTGTTTTGAACTCAAAAAGGGTGACCTACGTGAATTGTGTAGATCCGAGGAGAAAATTTTTAAGGGTGGGAATGGGCGGTTTTTTAAATGTAGGACGCTTGGTATGCAAGTAGAGAAAGTGGCACAAAGCCAAAAAAGCGCACCAGAGTGGCCAGAACATTGACTTATTTCAACGAAACAAATGAGGGTACACTGTTGTGCCCTGTCTCTTCCATACCAAGTTTGGCTACACGTCGGCTGTGAATGAACACCCAAAGTGCCGTCACCCAGTTGGAATTTTGGACAGATCGTAAGTCCATCTAAGTAAAAACGACATGTTTTATTGAAGTGGCTAAGCCTGTCGCAATATGCAATAAGTTCATTTATCGGCCGTGAATGAACACCCAAAGTACCGTCACTCAGTTGTAATTTTGGACAGATCGTAAGTCCATCTAAGTAACTAACGACATGTTTTATTGAAGTTGCTAAGCCTGTCGCGATATGCAATAAGTTCATTTATCGCACGGTAAATAAAAATAAAAGCGGTCATTTTCACGGTTGTGTTGTATCGCCGCGGGCATACATTTGTGCGTGCATGCTGAGGGCATATGAGACTGAAGTTCCTTTCACAGATGTTTATTGGTCATCAACACGCCATAGAATTAAAGTTCAGACATACAAAATAAGGAAACACATCTATGTCAAACATTGTAAACTTGTAGCATTGCTACATTGAGGCTAATGGGGGAAAAAAAGACAACCTACTACTGCTATAAAACATTGGCAGTCTTCTCCAAAACGCAAACTTAAAGGTTAAAAGGTGACACTTCAAACGAGAGCTGAAACAAATACTCGAGCAACTCGAGTAACTCGAGTTTAAAAACTGATCCGAGTAATTTTATTCACCTTGAGTAATCGTTTATTTTGACAGCTCTAAGCATCACGTTTTGCTCGGACTACTTTTAATGCAGGACAGCGCGCAGATGTCACGTGCGTAGAGGAAGAAGCAAAAAAAAAAAAAACTTACTGCAGCCGACATCCGCTACAAACGACCCTGACGTTGCTAAATACTAGCCCGCACGATGCTACGTTGGTAGCCGGTAGCGTCTGATGAGTCTCATAGCGATCACATGTATGTTGAACTAGATGCAAAATGACACTCGGCCACGTCTGTGCAGCGTTAGTAAACAGCTGCCATCTTAAAGCAGTAGAGCACTAAGCTCTAATAAAGAGTGCTAAGCGCTAATAAATAAGATTAACGTTACTGTCACTAGCTCATGTAACGTTAGCCCTGCGGAGGGCTAGGTTTCTATTAATTATGACCACTTTCGATGGGTGGCTAATGTGTCTTACATACAGGCTTTAACATAACATAGTGTTGTGGAGTAATGAGGGTGTAAAATAAAAACTCAATAATGCTAACGATCAATTTTAGCTCGGTAGTCATTGCTGGATAAAACAACAAGTAGCACTGGTCCCTAATGTGCTCCAAAATAGCCTGTATCATACCAGGGGTCGCGTTAACCGAATATTTTCCGTCGTTGAACGATTTTTTAAAACGGTGACGGAAAAAACTGAAGTCCATCCGTCATTTTGACCGGTTGCAATTCACACCCTAGACCACAGGGTGGCGAGTGAGCATATTAATTAGCTATTGTCTCTCTTGATGCATGACGTCGTTGGCCTTACTCTGAAAAAATGTCAAGGCAACTGAGTGTCCGAAGTTTCTTCAAAAAGCCCCAAAACAACGATGGTGTTGATAAAAGAGGTGAAAAAACAGGGACTGCACAAGCGGGCACGCAATTCAAGTCCATGCGCACCAGGAGGAAAGTGTGAGACTACGTTCAGGCCACAGCAGTTGAACTGTTAATTTCATTGTTCCATATGCTACATATGGTAGGCTACCTACCTACTGGGGCCACAGTCAGCTGTTTTTGTCGCTGCGGAGAAAAAGTTACATATTCATCTGCTTGATGTGTGATGGCATGGTGTGGATTCTCTGTTAAGCTTGTTCGGACAGAATATTAATTTAAAATGAATGAAAACTAAATGCTATTGAATATGTTGAAGCGGTATGCAATATTAAGAGTCTTGTTAGCTGTAGGCGCACTATCCTATTCCCCTCACTATCCACTCGCAGGGGCCTGCGCTTGTCAGTGACGTTTCTTATTCTCGCTATATGATTATACAACTTTAACATTTGTTAATAATGCGCTCTGTGTGTAGTATCATCCATCGCTTTTCCTTTTTAAATGGGCACTTATAAGCGGACGCAAAAAGTAACAACGGGAACATTTTTAAACAGGCATTTCACGGGAGAGCATTTTGACTCTTCGGCCAATCATATAGCGAGAGCGAGTGGATAGTGAGGGGACCGCGCGTGGCTCTTAAGTGTCTCTGTCACGTGACTGTTGTAACCGGTAACGCGCTCGGCCAAATGGACACACAAGTATGGAAGGTGAATTATGCCAAACAAAGGGTCACCACAATGCCATTTTAAAAATTTAAGTGACGGGTAAAAATAGATTATGACCGGATTTTTATGACCCTGTCAGTCAAAATGACAGACAACGAAAAAGTCTAGCGCAACCTCTGTATCATACATTTATTTTGAACACTGCAAAAACTCAAAATCCTATCAGGACTTACAGTTTAGACTAACTTAAAACTTAACTAGAACTTAAAAATGGCTTGACACAAATAGAAATTCAATTGAAACACGTGGGGAAAAATCGTAACTTTTAAGTGATGTGTGTTATCAAGCGTAACGGCATTTTTAGTTTGAATAAGATCTAAAGGTTTTTTTGAGTGAAAGCAGTGAATTCGTCTTTTAAAAAAAATTTTTTTTTTTAATTCTAGTTACATCTGAGACGCAATTGTTGGCTGTTTTCAACAATATACTGTACATCGAAAATAAACACATTGATTGACTGAAAATGGTTCAAGATTAGATGAAATGTCTTGTTTTCTCATGTATATTTATAATTGCTCTTCACCTAAAAATATATTTGTTTTATCCGATTACTCGATTAATCGATAGAATTTTCAGTCGATTACTCAATGACTAAAATATTCGATAGCTGCAGCTCTACTTCAAACATGAAAAATTGCTGGTTTACAGCATTTGCAAACAAAAAAAAAAGATTACTGACCCAAATGGAATGACAAAAAAGCTTTATTTGTGGAGTGTAAAGCTTACGGTTAGCGGTTTAGCGAACCTACTTCTGGCGAACATTTAAAAATAAAAGGACGTCATATAAATAACAAATTCTGGAGTTAATCCCACACACTTCAGAATTTAGATTCTACACTAGGAATAGCTTTAAAATGACACCCTTTATGAAAAATCTGATTGGCAATGAATAATTATACTACTTTTATATACAGTGGTGTACTATAATGCTAGATATTTTTTAAGAATTGTTTTGAATCATGTTGGAAAGGCAAAGTCAGTGTTCTGAATCTGTTTACATTCTATCATGCCTGAATATTTAATGTGTTTCTAATAACATATTTTGGTAAAGGAGAACAATTGTAGTTAATTTGAGCCTACAAGTCTTTCAGTCTGAGGTTCCCTTTAAAAAATGCCACATTGCTTAAGATATACAGGAGACCAACACATAGCTAGTCTATAAAATGTTTTCACAGACACTGTTGCAGATGAGCCCGCAAAATCAGCCAAAAGATGCAGAAGAGGTAAATCGTGCGGAAATTACACATAGTGCAATTTCCAGTTAGAACTGAAAAATGAAACTGAGGGTTCATGCAGGTCAAAGGAAGCCCAGTGCAGCCAAAGGAGGAAGAAAGGCAAGCAAGCGAGCAGAGTCCTCTGAGGAGAGGTGAGACTTGACATTATTTCTTCAAATAGTCATGTCAATCTACAATATATATTTCTTCTGAAAGCAGTGATGGAGAAAATGTCCCCGACTCCCCTCCTGTGGTGCGTCCCTCTCGTAAAGCCAAGATTGCAGCTCTGGAGAAGACGAAACTGGATCTCAATCCACTCCTCAACCAGGAGGCTAACTTGTCTTAAAATTGCATAAGTTCTATATTGTTAGCTTCCGTGCCAATCTCGACCGCCCTCCCAAGTTGCAGTAGGCTACATTTTATATTTCCGTTTCATGGGCTGTTAAATGTTGTATTATCTCAATTCAAACCAAATAAAAGTTCAAAAAGTGTAGGTGGGCTCCTTTGTATTTTTTGAGGTGTTGAATCTTATGTGGAGTCAAATCTGAATTGCATCTTTGTGATAAACGTGGCTTCAATTTAGTGCTGCAACGATGAATCAACTCGAGTATTCGATTACAAAAAATATTCGATTTTGCTGCTTCGAGTATTCGTTTAATTAAAGTGGCGTTTTAGTGGTTTGTTTTGAAAGTGTTTGCCTTTAGTTTTATTGATTTGGGTGGATACGCTGCCCTGTAGTCTGCCTCATTCACATGGCTGAATCCATTTGCTCCCTGTTAAGACCAACATTAGCTGAGTTTTTGTTTGAGCTAACGTTTTTGTTCATGCATTCGCAATTTAGTTTAAAGGTATATTTAGCCAATTTTTGTAGGAATATGTGTCTGAACCATTTGTTTAGAGCATTGTATAACAAAAAAAACCCCAGTAATTTTATAGCATTTTAACTAGCAGACTTTTACTATGTAAGTTAGCCAATTGTTCTTATGCCTAGATTCATATTTATTTGTTTATTTTCTATACCGTTTGAGGCTCAGCTAAGGTATTTAAATTTTTTATGTTCCTTATCCGATTACTCGGACTAAGTAGTTCATCGATTAATCGACTACTAAAATAATTGATAGCTGCAGCCCTACTTCAATGTATTTGTACTGAATTATCCCTTTCTTGGGAACTCATTGGCTGGTATTGATGGAACTCGAGGTCCAATTCCCAGTCAAAGTAAGTTGGACGTCTTGTGCTGTCAAGAGCACTAAAACATGAGCATTCAAAGTTAAGTCCTCCCAGTTTAAATGAATTTGATGTCTCTCATAAATGACAAGCAATGAGATAAATATTTTCTTTAGCTATTTTGAGTATTTAAAAAAAAAAAAAAAAGATACTTTGACAGTGGGTTTGTAAGACTCATAATTACATGACACGGTCATGAGCATTAATGAACGCTTATGACAGATGTCATTCAGTGTCATCCAGCAAATTATGACACTTTTGAATGGATGTAAAAGATGCAGACTGCACATAAATGGAGTTAGTGACATACAGGGTGTTCCAAAATGGTTGACCCCATTCTAAATGCCCATCTCGGAAACTACTGGATGGATCTTAATGAAACTAAATACACTTTATGTCGAAGGTCATAAGTTTTATTGGTTAACCCTTTAAGGTCTGGGCCTATTTTGTCTTATTTTGCATGCCTTTGAAGTTGCCTTTATATTTCAAAGAAAGAATTGTTTACGATGGCCTGGTTTGGTCCCTTTTTTTGTGACACCTTGAACTTCATGTCCAAACTGTTGTTTCCTTTACTGACCAATTATAAATCATCATTTTGGGCCCAAAAAGACCAAAAATTCCAAAATCGTTTTGTCAAAATTTTTAATATTGATGTCCAATTGACAACCAAACATGCGTAACGAACCGTTTTGAAACTTTGTAATATTTATTCAACATGTTAGGATGAACATTCAACCAAAAAAACTTAGAATAAATAGTCTTATATTTGACAATTCAACATAAACAACAGGTATAGCCATAGGCGTTTTTTGCCTTTATACATGCTCTAGTCAAAACAGGTTATATACAGCAGACCAAACAGTGAAGAACAGTGAAAAAATATACCATCTAACACAAAAAGTGTTTAGAGGCCATCTCTTTATGAGTTTAGGTATTGTGGCCCATCACCTGATGAAAACTATGTACACACAATCAAGCTTCTTGAACACACATTTATATACACAAATTGAGAAGACTGATTGTGGGGAAAAAAAAAACAAAAAACAAAAAAAAAAATATATATATATATATATATATATATATATATATATATATATATATATATATATATATATATATATATATATATATATATATAACATTGGGGAAAAAAGTATTTTCAAAAATATTTACAATAAATAAGTTAAATTTTTTTCAGGCATGCCACTCCGAAAAGCAGTTTCGTCCTGGAATTAGACACAGGGCTACATCACACAGCTCACACTTCCATGGGGTGTCGGTCCTCTTTCCACCCTTCCATTTTCATTTCACTTTACTTTCATTGTCTCTATAAATGTACATGAAAAAAGTCAGTATTTATGAAAATAATAAAGTATAAAATAAAAATATATACAGAAATAAATAATAATGGAAATCTATATGTATGACAATAGAAAGAATACCATAGCTGAATATGTGCTACATCCCTAATCTACTTACTTTGATCTGATATGCACATTTTATTATTATATACACAAACACACACTTATGTTGCATCAAAATTAACTTTGTCTTGCAATATCAAAAGAAACTTTCAAAAGAAACTTTTTCAGCAGCATAAAAAAAAAAAAAAAAAAGTGGGTTGGCTTACCTCTGCTCGTCGATGGCGTGTTCAAATCCGTCACTATCTTCACTCGAGGACTCTTCCGAAGAAGACGATGATGACGAATTTGGACCATCCTCTTCCTCACGTTGATCAAAAATCACAATTGCTTGCGCTAAATTTAGTTATCCCTTCATTCTCAAAGTCACACAAAGTCGCTCGCTGGCTCGATTCAAACGGCCGTCGGTCGCCACCTCGCTGCTCAGAACACTCCTCCCACTCGTTCGGTGGAACCTCGCACGGCAGTTATATTTATTTATTTATTTTTTTTTTAACGCATGTTGTGCTTCCACTGTGACTTCGAAAGGGTTCGTTTGATTTGTGTTTTTTTCATGGAGCTTCCGTTTTGAAAAAGGACAAGAAATGATGGAAATATAGACATAAACAAATGATCCATGCAGCGTTTTAATGTTTTTTTGAGAGGACAATAAAACTATAAAACTTAAATGACAAAATCTCACGTTTTAGTTGGTCGATTGACTTCAAATAACAACGAGAGTAAACCGCAACTTCCGCACTTTAAAACGAGACCAACCAACGGCATGTGGGTGACGGAATTAAAACGCGAGGGCGCTTCAAAGACGACGTGCGCTGAGGACGCGCCGGCGCGTCCTTCGACTCTCAAGGGTTAAATTTACAAAAAAAAGTACAAATATTTGTTGGTTCTATGACATTTTCATAAATGTTCAATATGTGACTGCATACGTCGAGTCTGTATTCGAGCTCGTGCCAAACTTAATGAAATTTCTTGAAATTTTTGGTGCCTAGTCCTAATTTGTTTTGTAGTTGGTGCCTTCTTTGCAAAATTTGTGGAAAACGCACGCTGCATTGTCTTCGGTGTCTGAGTCCGAGCAGACTCTAACACGCAAAATGCCTTTTTTGACGTGAATGGCATTTCTTAACCTGAAGAGATAGAATTTCCAAATGTTACACACAAAAACTTGAAATGTTTCTACACAAGCTGTGAAAATGAGGTCATTCCAACGAAAATTGTCAAAATTATTGGCCTACGAAATGGGGTCAAACATTTTGGAACACCATATAATATGCAAGATGACAATGACATCTGTCATAAGCAGTCATGTCATAGTTTTGATGGTCTTAATGACAGTGTTATTAACCCACTGTCAAAGTGTTGGTAGTATTTAATTTTATTTATACTAAATACTGTATAAAATAGATATTTTGCACGAATCTTTAATATTGTGGTCTACATTACCCAAGACTGACAATGCCACTGCTACATTATTTACTGGCCATAACTAGTCACTTGTTCTACAAAGAGTTAAAATAATTAAGACCCTCCCACACACTGACCAATACCTCCTATGGACATCTGAACACCCCACCATCCACAAACTGTCAGCAGTCAAAACTACATGAACGTACGACAATAATCACGTACCCGAATGACAGAACACAGGAAGAAAAGCACATACAACATGCACTAAAAGGTGTCAGTATCCACAGTGGGCAATGGCAAAATGTGCAGGACAGGTTAAAAACAAACTGGGGAAAGAAAGAAAAAAACAACAAAAAAACAGATATGATGTTGCCGTACGTGAGAGGAGTTACGGAACGTATCCAAAGAGCCATGAGAAAATACAAAATAAACACACCTGTCAAACCACACGCAGCACTCTGCCAGATATTGGTCCTTCCAAAGGACAAAATCCACACAGAAAACGAATGCAACTCCATATATGAAATGCCATGCAAATTATGCAATAAATCATACAAGACAAAGAGGAGACAACAAGGCAAAAGCAATAAAAACAAGCACAACAGGAACACCACAAGTCAGCCATCACCGCTCACTGCAAAAGGGAAAACCACATTATGGACTGGGCAAAGGCTAGAGTAATCCGGACTGAAGAAAAAAACATCGCCGCTGGATTAGAGACGTCACGGAAATCCGCAAGCGGGCCCTGAGGGCCATCAACAGAGACAAGGGGCTTACATGCTCTCTACCACCTGGACCAGCATCCTAGAGTCCGAGAGAATGGTCAGCACAGTGACTCACTTGTCAAGTCTTACAGGTGAGTCACGCCTTCATTCATCAGCTGATAAAGACGCGTCACACCAGTGACACTGATGAAGGCGGAAGTAGTCGCGGAAACATGTCAGGTAAATAAAACAATTGTTTGTGATAAAATAAAAAAAATCAACCCAAACTTTCACCAGTCTTTTATTGCATCTGTAAAAGACAGTATAAAACAATGAAATTATACAACAGAAGTTTAGCACCAAGATTTTGAAGCAGGTGACCCTCCCCTCACCCCTAAAAATGGGTTGGGACCCTAAATGTAACCACAGCGACATAAATACAAGGGTAGTCAGGCACACATTTTTGTACACATACAGTAAAAAAAAAAAAAAAGTATAGCGCCACTCATGATGGAGGGCAGGGCCAAATTTGTCATTAGTGTTCATGTATCAATCCTACTTCACAAAGGAACAGCACAGTGGTCCTCACTAGTCTCTGTGGAGGTCTCATCATGCACATGTAAGGCTAAATAAACAACTTGAAAGCACAACACACTGTAACTCAACTGCATTTGAAGAGAGCTTAATGCTAGAACATTCAATAACATCTAATGCTACAAAAAAATGTTACTGCTTCAGTTTGGAATCTAAAACTGATAATATATTTAGGGATGGGCATACTAAAAAAGCATTGAGAATTAGCCAGGACTGCCTTGAAAGAGGTTTTTACTCTCTCAATAAGACTTGTTTAAATAACAGTTAAAGCAGTGGTTCTTAACCTGGGTTCGGTGAAGATTAAGACACGCAGGGCACTGTTTTGGGACGCTGATTAAATCTAGGCAATGAGGAGTTTTAAACAAGGTTTTGGACTGGTTAGTCCGCAATTAACTGGCTTTACTCCAATTCTTTCAACTGCTAGTCCTGTTATCTGATGGTAGGAGAAACTGGTTTGCTCAGTGGAAGGTTGACTCTCACTTGGTATGAGGAAGTATAACAGACCTACGGGTGGCGTACAGTACAGCATTGACAAAAACATTTGCATCACATTTTACGCCATGAAAATAGTATGTAAGGCAAGGATGCGATGATACATATGAGAAAGTCGACATGAAAACTAAATTGGAAACTGGAATGAATCGAGTTCAATTTCATTTTCCAATGTAAAAAGCAAATCAAAAGGCGGAATTATTTGTTTTATATTAATACTGCTTATTGGATTTGTGAGAAAATCCTTTTTTCTTTTTTTGAATAATGACTGCATACAAATTTGGCCATCATTTTGTGCAGGGTATTTAATTAATTTAAGATGTAAATATGACAGAAACAGCATGGTCAGGGTTGATGCAACCAAGCAGGTTTAATGTTGAACAATATAAGATATATTCAACCAAATTTGAATGAAAAATTCTAAGATATGCGCATTGGGCCATTCTTGGTTTCGTGGTCTGATGATGGTGCAGGAATAAAGATAAAAACATACATTTTGGCCTGTTTAAAAACATGCCGTCTAAATAAGAAGAAATTTGAAGTGAAATTCACTTGCGTTTTAGCTTGCTAGCTTAGAATTTTTTTATTTAAAAAAAAAAAAATTCCAAAGGGTTCGGTTAATGCACTTGTGAAACTCATGGGGTTCGGTACCTTTAGCAAGGTTAAGAACCAATCAATGAGTTAAAGCAACGGTAGGTAACTTTTCAACTTTTATAAAATATTTTCATAACATTTGTGATATGTCGACTGACAACTAGTTGAATGACAACTCTTTAATATCTTGAGAGGGTCTGTATCGCTTTCACTCGCTGGCGTGAACACTAAACATTACCACTTTTGTCCACTAGCGTCGCTAAAATCGACTTAAACTGAAAAGTCACCAAGAGTTGCTTTGAAAAGAAAAACAAAATGAAAATTGGTGAAACCCAAGTTTGAGATGGTGTTTGCGAGCTGATTTACGCTCATCTAGTTGCCATATAAACAGATGACAAGTTGAACTATGGGCAACTCCTTCAGACAGCTTCTCCCATCCCAATAGATCATTTTAGCCAATCTAGTAAAGTTAGTTATAATGCCCATCCCTAGTCTAGTTACCATCCCAGGTCATTGTATACATCCAATCGTCAGTAATAAAATATTGACTACTGTATATATTGATAGAAAAAAAAAATATTCTGGGTTTGTATTGCACCACGTAAGATTCTCTAGTTCTACAGTAGGTGTTTTGTAGTGAGACATTTGTACAAAATATGGGGTAAGATATTAAAAAGTGGGATTCTAAATTTCAAATAGGGTAGTCCAAGAAGTGCATTTGATGATAGCCGTGCCCCATCATCGACAGTAAATGCTTTGTGTGAAAATGATCAGAACAATAAATATTGCATGACACCAATTCCTTCAAGTTTGTTTGTGCTAAATGGTGTGATGGCAAGACCTACCATTTGTGTTTGACCTTCATTGACACCACAATTCGCCATTTCCCAAGTTGCAACCTGCCATCAACAAAAAATGATATAAAGGGTTTTCCAATTTCACTGGCTCTCATTTAGAATTACTGTAATTTTCAAACTAAAAGCCACTTTTTCCTCCACTTTGAAGCCTCCGGCTAATATATGGATTTTTACAGGTTAATATGCTGTATGTCAGGGGTCTCCAAACTATTCCACGTAGGGCCGCAGTAGGTGCAGGATTTCATTCACTAATCTATCAAAACCGCGTTTTTTCACCAATCTGGTGTCTACCAAGAGAAATCAGTTGAGTGCAGATTGTTTAAGCAAAAAACTAATTGGTTAAACTCAAGGGGGCAGGTTTGGTCTCAACATTGGTAGGGACGACATAGCAACCTGCATGTTCACTTTTTGCCGGGGACATGACATTAATAAGACCGAACAGATTGTTGAACGGGGGTCAGGGCAACAATTCTCACGAATATGAACATACAGGTAATTATTTGATAGGCGAAGGTTATACTAACTTTCATGTGAATTGGTTCAAAAGATAGTTTTGATTCAAACCTTTGTTTTTAAAAACTACTAAAGAAACATTTTGAAGTGCAAGTCCTTTTATTTAAAAAAAAAAAAAAAAGGGCAGCTATCAAAAAATGGGTCCACTTCTGGGGGACACTGGCGCACCGCTAGACTCACCAACTAAAGTATTGCAATATAAAATTTATTTGGGGGAAATAATCATGAAAAAAAATCGGGGATATCCAAGGACTGATCTACATCTGAGGCATCCTAAACTCGAACTAAAGTACTCTCATGAAATTCTGATGTGTCATTTCAATTCTCAGTTTTTTTTTTCTTCATGTCAGTGTCCCTCAGAAGTGAACCCATTCTTGGGACTTGCACTCTGAAGCCACCATGTTGCATTGCGGCAATGCACATAATGCAAACAATGATCTAAGTAAGTGACGGCTGGCTGGACTTTGTTGTTCCTTGTGGAGGCTTGCCTTACAGCAGTAGTTTTGCAAGTTAGCAAGTTCACACAGATTAATGCTACGCTAAATCTGATGCAGGTCGGACTTTTAGTAACAAAGTTACTAGTGTTTCCCACACTTCCGCAACGTTGATGTCTTTTTACATTACTTAGAATGGATTGTGTTGGCCGAAAAATAACTTAGAATATCCCTCTTCTTTGAAGTGGGTGGAGGAGACGGCATGTTGTATTTTTGTCGGCAGCGTTGTGTGACTGTGCGTGTTCGTCTGTGTGGCGGGAGGAGGGGCAGAGGGTCAAGTCCTCTGCCAATCGTTATATCCCTACCTTCCCTATGTAAACCTACACCCTTGGTTAAACTGTCTGTGCTCGATTGTTAGGAACAAAAACCAGGACGCACAGTGGCCCTCAGTGACCGGTTTGGGGACCCCTGCTGTATGTTTTTTGCGGGGTTGTCAAAGGCATCGATAGTGAAATTTTGTGTCAGGATACGATATTTGATTGTAAAAGTATCGATAACTCAGCTATTTGTTTTTGCCTGACCGGAGATCACCAAAACAGTTGGTTTCATGGGGTAAATTTGTGCACTACTCTTGATAGTAATGTACAGTAATAGTATTTTTTTCTTAGATTCTTGTACTTTTAAATTATTTTTGTTTGCCCTTCTATCTGTGCTTTTACTTAAGTAAAAAAAAAGCTTCATCCATTACTGTCCAGTTCATACTGTTTTTCTTGTCATATTTTGAGGATGTGGCTTATAGTCCAAACATTACAGTAATTTAGAAAATACAATGACCACTACAAATACAAGCAGCTCTGATGGAAACATATTTAAATTTTATGGCTGGGACAATCTTAATTTTCAAATATATTTGTCGAATCAAAAAGGGCAGAGATATATATCCAAGGCAGTGTGTTGTCTTTGTTTGTTGACCTTTTGTCTTACTGATGCAGTTCTTCCGAAAAGGATTGTTATCTGAAAGGAAGGGGTATTTTGAAAAAGTTAAATCTTCCTCTACATATAAAAATAGTGCAACATCAAGCTTTTCTTAAGTTAGACTGCTACATAATTGCTGATGGTAAGACTGAACTGCAGCGTAGTGTCAGTCCACACGATCAGCTCAGTGTCCAAAGGCACCAAAAATCACCGGTCTGTTTCCCACGAAGGAGGCCTTGGTGACGTCTAGCTTCCTGCCAGAAACAAAGTTCAGATGATTTAGGTTGGTTTATAAATATATTTCTACGAAGTGAGGTTAAGTAAAGGAAGTAAGATAGTTACCAATCACAAAGTCGCACCACCTTGGCCCACTTAAGCCCTTCATCCGCGATTGTCGCAACTTTTTCGCAGGTGGTGGTTCAGCAGACACAAGGCCAGGACATTTGCCCTTCTGACTCCCCAAAGGCAATTCATCCAGCTTCTGCAGCGAATTACGTGCAGAATCTGTCAGTTTTGCAGACCCAAGCATACCATGTGTGCGTCGTTTTCTTTTCACAGCTTGAACGACTCCTACCAGTTGTCTTTTCTTTCCAGCAAACACAAATGCAGAAGCTGATTTATCATCCAGTGTCACAGTACAGGAGTTCAACTCTTCAGCTGATTTGTTGCCGGGGGAGTTGATTTTTTTCAAAAAAACCCGACATTCTTTCAGGGTTTCAGAACTCCAGGCTTTAGAACAAATGTTCTGTTCTTTGGGAACACCTACAGGCTCCTCAAATTGGGATTCAGAACGATTCTCCAGACTTTTAAACAACTTATATTTACGCGATTTCAATAGTTTTGTTTTACGGCCAATTACCACTTCTGGCCCACTTGCAGTTTCTTGTATGTTTCTTTTCTTTGCCCACTTTCTTTCTTTTTGGGGTAGGAAGCGTCTCCTCACTCTAAGGAGTGTGGCCTGGTATTTGCTTAAATGCTGGCACCGTCTCAGTCCTTGGCTGAGGCTACCCCTCACACTCTTATGAGTAAACAATCGTTGCCTAAGGTTATGGATTGATAGAGCTTCCTTAGTTTTCGCCAACCTTTTTTGAGCCTTTTGATGTTGGACAGGACTCTTTGGCAATGTTTTGGCAAACTTTTTGAGATGTCTGTGAAGTCTTTCTGCCTGGGGACTTTGGCACTTGACACCTTGTTTGTTCACAGCGCGAGGCAAATGCATAACTTCATAGCGATTGCGAGAGCTTTTCCTCTTGACGATATCCAGGGACTGCGTCTCTGTGGTCTCCATAAACCAGGAGCTGAGTTGTTGCATGCTACAGGATCTTGGTTCAGCAGGGAGACAATTGAACAGTGTTTGAACCACTGAGGAATGTTTGGAGTTGGAGCCTGGTGAACTAGTTCCTTCATTGTGTTCTTTGATTTGGAACGTCTGCTTCTCCAAAGCATCTGAGACCCAGGTGTTGGAGATGAGCTGAATGCGCCGGGCAAGCTCTTGGTTCAAGGTCTGCTCTTCAGCTGATGCCGCCCACCAGCGAAGTGTCTCTTTTGGGGCAAAAATTGAGTCTACAGAAATGTCTGCAACTTGATTGAGATATTGATGGATGTTCTTATGCTCTTGTTCCCGATGGTGCCCTTTCACTAGCAAATCTCCCATGCTATTCTGTTTTTCAAGTTTTCTTACATTGCAGGCTTTGTTCAGCAGAAGTTGTTTGGAGCGCCGTAACAGCGCATTACTGTGCCTATATGTTCGAGTTGTGGAAGTGGCAACGGCATGCAAAAAATACATTGAGGGCTTGCTCACTCTATTTGAATGGCGCACAGCTGATGGCTGAGTGAAAACTTTCTTGGCACTTTTACTCTGAGATTCTCTTTGTTCCTCTGGTTGCAAGTTTGTACTAACTGGTTGACAATTAACTGTCCTTGGCTCTTTGGCACTTTGAAAATCTGGCAGGAGTGCTTTCTTGTTTGTTCGTGTATTGGAAGAATCCTTCTCAATCAATATTTTACGCTGCTTTGGTGACAACGTTGTAATGGTTACAGAGATTCCAGAGATTTTAACTTTTGCTGGTCTACCCGGTTTTCTTGCTGGTAAATTCTTCTCTCTGTTCTGGGACTTTATCTTCCAACTTGGCTGTAGTGCAGCCTCTGGGCCAATGTTGGCATAATGTATCCCCTCATGCGATTCTGGTGAACCTAGTTTTGCATGACATAATTTAATTTGAGAGATTTTTGTAACACTTAAGTCATCTTTAAGACCTGCTGCCCGGCAGGCATCTCGAAATTCTGTTTGGAGCTGATCAAAGCTCTCAGAAACCAGCCGCTTATTTCGTCTTGAACGGCCGTAAATCACAGTTATTTTGAGATTTCTATTGGCTTTTCCCTCCATATCTGCAGGTTCATTTGCCCTCGTCTCTGTTGCTTCATGTTCAGGCTTCTGTTTGCGTGGTCTGCCAATTGGTCTCTTCACTTTTTTCTCCAGATGTGGCCCCAGCTTCTTTGGCCGACCTGGCCGTCTTTTGAGTGGAGTGACTTCATGGAATGATTGCAAGTCACCAGGCGGTCTTTGGTTCTCCGTTCCGAATTTATTCTTAGATGGAGTAACTTCATCTGATCGCTTCAAGCCTATTTTGGGAGATGAAGACTTTGGCGAAGTAGTCTTTCCAGGTGTTGATTTGGGTGATGAGGAGGTAGGCTTAACTGGTGAAGACCCTGACCCTGTTGACGAGCGACCTGACTTTACTGGTGAAGGAGCAGACTCAAACGACGAGGAATTCAACTTTGGTGGAGCAGAGGCAGACTTTGGTGTTGAGAACAGTGGCTTGGCTGGTGAAGAACCACACTTGGGTTTCTGTAAAGGAGAACGGTTCGTTGAGGGTTGATCAGATTTATCAGGTGAGGTAGTGGATTTGCGATTTGACCTGATGTGTGGAGTGGTACATTCAGTTTTCTGGCTTTGATCCTTTTCAGGTGTACCTGCCCAGGAGGACTCTTTGCATGGGTCAAAAGGTTCCTCTGCTTGTCCGTTTGACCCAGACCTTACTGATTTAAGACTGTATATGATACCTTCTTTGTCTTTTAACGGTGACACAAACATTAACTTAATTGGGCTTGTGTACTGTAGTGGAGGAATACAAACATTCTTAGCACAGGTAGCAGACCTCGTGGTAACCCCGACATTTGTGTATTGGAGCCTTCTTGATGCAGTATTAAAACCTAATGGTCTGCTTGGATGTGATTCTAATTTTTCTAAAGGTTTGGCTTTTACTGGCAACGTTTGTGACATGTCTTGATTTTGTTTGTCTGATTCTATATGAGGAGACCTGTTGTTTTCTCTGTTGGTTGATTTAAATTCACCTGGCAGATGGGTTGATTTGCCTATTGATTCAAGCACAGAGTCCTTAAAATCTGCATTTTCCAGCAAGGCATCTGAGGTGGTAGATGTGTAAACATTATTAGGATTTTTCTGGTTAAATATGCTTTCAGAGAAACAAGCTGCAAATAGCATTTTCCTGGTTTCTATGACATAAGAGGAGAATCGTTTTGGTGGGACAATGTTTCTTCGTGACCTCCTTGACTCATTGGAGGTGGATTTTTGATCATCTGTATTGTTAATATGGCTTGGATCTTCAACTGGTCCATTATCAACCCCATCAGTGCCACAGATTTGACCAGATGGTGCATTCTCATGAATCGGTGCATCACATATCACACTGTCTTTTTGACAATGTCTGTCACACTGAGTCTTTACATATGATTGGTCATTGTCATCTTGAGAATGGTTGCAAGATTTGCCTTGCAGGTCACGGGTCATTATATTGGTTTGGTCATTTTCACCTACTGGTATTTCCCTTTCCATGTTTCCTTCAGTTTTACCATATGCTACTTCATTTGTGTTACTGTCAGCAGTGATCATTTTCAGTGGTACCCCCTTTACTGTTTGACAGTCCATATCCGATTCAGTTTCTCTTTCCTCTCCTGGAATTACATTTGAGTCCAGCAAAATGCAATATGTATTTACAGCACCATTAGCATCTTTTGACTGTGAGCTCTTCGCTTGTGACGACTTTCTCCTATTGTAAGACACATCAAGCATTGCAAGTTCTCGTTTGATTTGCAGGTTTTGCCTTCGGGTTGTGGAACCATCAGCAGGTGTCGCCATAGCAGCAAGCACTTCCTGGCGACGACGTAACCGTGTATTAGGCGACTTAGGGTCTTTACTATCATGGCGATTAAAAAGCTCACTGAGGTTATAGTCACTGGCGTTGCGTGTATGAAGCACAGTAGTGATAATTTCAGTCAGATGGGCATCGGCAGGGAATTGGAAGTTCTGGCCATTTGAGGAAAACTGTAGCTGCTCCTGTTTATACTCACCAATGGGCATAACTGGGTCCTTTTCTGGAGGTTTGATAGTATCAAGTTTCTCACTGAAGCGGTTCATGACATCCTGGATTGAAGTTCCTCTTGGGTTCATCTCAGTTTGACTACATTTTTGAGTCCAAAAGTCAAGGTCCTTTGTTTTTCCTGCATTTACAATTACCTCCCGGTTCCCACCAGGGTGAACTTTAACCATGCAGAAAGATTCCTCTTCTTGCTTATGGTGAAGTAGTGAAGGCGGGATTTCATCTTTTAATTCACCAATATTTGAGGGGATTGGAGAAAGAGGTGGGGGAGAAGGGCTATTTTCCCTTTTTAGGACAGGAGGGGGTTCACAATCTTCTTTTGCAATCTTAAGTGGGGTCACACAGGTGTGGTTTGTAGCACATAAATAAGGGTGGGGATGATTTTTACAGCAGACTGAAGAACAAGGACTAAAGGAACACATTGTGTTATTGATGTGATCTGTAGGGAGACCTTGGCTAGAGGTACAGTGAAGCCTCTTGGGGCAAACCAGAGTGTAAGTGTCCATCCTACAACTTTGCCTACAGCTGTTGTTTAGGTCCAAAGGAGATATACTTTTACAGCCTATTAAAGGGAAGTCTCTGGGATGGCAAACTCTGCTTTCACAGCCTTGATGGCAATCAGGTGAAGGGTATGTTGAACTTCTGTTAAGGGCTTTCCACTTAGGAAGGACACCATCATCATTTGCATAGAATCTACAATGACAGCAGTGAGTTTCAGTTGGAATGGCAGGTTTGTGAACAGGGAAAGGGAGCAAGTTTTCCTCGTGTGCCAACTTCAGCATTCGGTACAGCAAGGAACGATGTGCTGGGCAAAGGGGGCTAAGGACAACACCCAGTGCAGATTGCTGGTAATGCTTCTTTTGTTCTATATCGCTAGTTTCTTCTTTATCTGATGGAGAAGGCCAGCTAGGGGCAAAAATACAAAGAACCGAGTTAGTAGTCTGACCTTTTAACTAAGTGATAAATAGATTTTAAAAAGGTGGTTGTGTGGCTCAGTGGTAGAGTAGTCGTTCCAGAACCCAGAGGTTGTGGGTTCTCTACCCTGAAGAACTCGTCTAAGTTTCCTTGAATAGGATACTGAACCCCACGTTGCTCCTAGTGCTACGCCACCAGTAGGTAGATAAGGATATAGTGTGAAGGGCTTTGAGCCTTAAATTTGGAAAGTCACTATACAAGTATATATAACTCCATTTACCAAATACAGTGGTACCTCGACATACGATCGCTTCGACACACCGTCTTTTCGACATCCGAAGTAAAATTTAACTCTCCTTTTGCTTCTACATCCGACGACGTTCTCGAAATACGACGATTTATGACAGCGTAGCAGTTTGTTATCCCGCAAGACAGACGCATGGCTGATTTTCTTACGAGAGAAGTCAACATAGGTTCCAAGAATGTTAGCCCAGGTGGTGAAAAAAAAAAAGGGAAAATGTGACGCTTACCATTGAAATGAAGATGGAAATGATAGAAAAATATGAGCGTGCTGTGCGCGTCCGTGAACTTGCTCAACAATATGGCCGTGGAATGCTTACGATCTTGACGGTCCACCTCCGTTCGCCATTCTTTATAAGTTAACGTGACAATTATTATTATTGTAACATCGTTTAAGAACGTGCCAGCACGGTCAGGTTTTTAATCATTTCAGAACTTGTGCAAGTGAACACGCCTACTGTCCGCCGCAGCTGACGCCCAACAACAGAACAAGAAAAGTGAAACCAAAAACTCTACTGCACTCTCTCCCACTCTGTCGTCAGCCGCGCGGTGCGTTCAGGTACACCATGCAAAACGCATTTGCCACATTAGAACCCAATTCGTTACATTATTACAGGCATTATTCATTATTTTTATTTATAATGTATTTGTTTTGATCTGTGTAATTGCTATTTGCAATAGTACCAGCAGTATTTATTAAGGATTTAGTGTAGGTTTTCGGGCTGTGGAAGGAATTAATGGAATTATAATGTATTCTTATAGGAAAATCCTGCTTGACATACGACCATTTCAACTAACAAACAAGGTCCTTGAACGAATTAACTTCGTATGTAGAGGTACCACTGTACTTGCAGATTTTTAAGTCTGAAAATAATATTTTTAATGATTTTTTTTCCCCCTCTGGTATATTATTCTCAGCCACCGGGAAAAGATTTGATTTCTCAATACCATGCAGCTAATTAGCCCGCTAACCTTTTTAGTAACCCATTGAAAAGTGTCATTCAATAAGATGATAGTTTTGCAAAATCTTAGCTGCTATTAATTAAAATACATAAAAAGTTGACCTACAACTTGATCAGTTGTTGGACCACTAAGAAATTAGTTGCACATTGGTATAAATGGCACACAATTATGTGAAAAAATAAGGCCCACTATCTAGTAAAAATAAATAAATAAAACCAGACAAATTGGCAGTTTGTTGTGAGCAATTTTATTGAGTTGCAGAAGGCAAATTAACATTCTGCTAAACACAGCAGGAATGATTGTAGAAACGCTCAAACCTCTTTTCTTTCAAACAGCACATTACAGATCAACAAATTCATGATCAAGTCAACAGTTAAATTAAGTTATAAAGGTTTTCGCAATTAACAACAAACATGAATGAACGATATTTCTAAAATCTTAGGTTAGTTAAATTCAGACCTTGTAGTACAGTGCCAACACTCAGATGCCTGCTTGAGGTATAATCCCATTGTTATATTACCAGTATTTTGTTAAAATAACTTTCATCAAAGCACAGATTTGAATAAAGGTGACAAGAAAGTGTACAGTGAAATAACAGCAGCTTTCAGAGAATTACATGCTCAGTAGCATTGTAGTAGTGCCCGTCCTTCAAAAATGAAGCTCTTAACCTTGACGAAAACAGGGCATACTTTAGTTAGATGAGGTCTATTTCAGCCTATAGTCGTTGCATTTTCGTGATTCTGTTTGATTTTCTACTAATCACTCAATAACACTACATAATCACAACAATCATGGCTATCATTTTGGGATTTAAATCAAATATATGAGTTAACATTTAAAAGGATCCATGCAATTTTTTAAAATACACATTTTACTCATTACACGCATTTAAGTGCTATAGTACAAATGAACAATTACTACAAACGAGTAAAACAGCTTTGAACCACAAAAAATGAATATGCACCACACAATATAAATTTACAGAAACATGATTTAAAGAACTCAGAGTGCAAAAACACTAAGCATAAATAGCAGAATTGTTATCGTTAAATAATCCGGTGATTTTAAATATACTGCAATTCAATGTGAGTACACACCGTAATTAATCACTCAGGTTTTTGTTCCTCAAGCGGTGTTTAGGATTATTTAAAAAGGTTTTATATAGTAGCAAGTAAATCACAAAAAGAGCTTGTTGTAGTATAGTGTAGTGTCGTCACAGCTTCTATTTAAGAAACTGAGCACATTCAGAAGTGGAGAATTTCTCGATCAGAGTGTTGTCTGATCAGGTTTAATAATCTCAATTTCATAAACAGAAAGATGAGCAAAAATGTACACCAAGTTGCAAAAACAAGGCAGATCTGTAAACCAGTAAAAAATATAGGATGTGCCAAAGACAGGAATAAATGAACACCTTGTTCTTTGAGACACGGAACTCTTTCAAGAACCGTTTTACAGTATATCCTTGAGTTTGCGTATTGTGTGTGGAGTGTTTGTGACACTAGGCTATTGGCAAATTAAGTTCAGAGGTATACACGGCAATGAGGTTAAATTGAGAGGCGTACAGGCTTGACATCACCCTAACGACACATAGAAACAGCCTGTGGTTTGTAACCCTTGGTAACTGCTGCTTTGGTATTAGTGCTGTTACTATGGTTGTTGGAGATGTGTCCATCTCATCAACAGACAAGACAACCATTTCAATGAAACCGTTTCAGAGTCAGAAGCCTGTGTGCCCTTAACATTGAGTTAAGCCACTTCTACACTACAGATTTATACACAGTACACATACAGTCATTTTGTCTTTGCATGCCATCTCCGTTGTAGAAATAAACTGCACATTTTAATAGAACAAATGGTCCTGTAAAAGGGCCTTTTAAGCAGCAGCCATGTATGAGGTTGTAGTGATGAAGCTACAGTAGCAACATTAGTAAATATCTGAGGTCATAAAACATCTTCTATAATACACATATAGAATAACATATTACCCACACTTATCGGTGCCCAATTGAAAACATGCTACACATGCATTCCCACTATGATTAAAGTAAATTGTAAAGACAATACATGGCTTTTTTTTTTGGTCTTTTTTTTTTTTTTAAACACTAACAAAAACTCACATTAAAATATTTATCACAGTAACTAACAATATACAATCTTCCTGTTTGCAGAGGTGTATAACAATAATTACAATGATAGTTTATTGTTATGATGGCTCTAAGTCACTTCAATGGCCTTCGTAAGATACCCAGAGAGAGAGAGAGAGAAAGCTGCAAATGACAATCATCATTGCTTCAATAACATCTTTTAAGAATTAAGTGAAACCTGAAAAAACTATTTTTCCTAACAGCTAACCATCACTTGAGTCACCATTTCTTTTTACTGTCAACTGTGTTTCAGTCATTTGATCCTGGAAACTCTGAGGTCATAGTTGTTGATTGGCAGTTTAGAACCAGTGTACCGTAACCAAAGATAAGCATTTCAAGTCGCTGAACACAATTTCTGGGTTGCACATGAAACGCTGAAATTTAAAGCATCAAAATACAGTATTATGTCTGTAATAAATTAGTTATTCTATCATGAATGACTTTTTGAGAATTGGCCCAAGATAATAACTAGGATTGGGCATCGAGCATTGATGGGAACCGGTTCTAACACTCCGATGCTCCCGGAATCGTTCGAATTTTTAAATTTCGATTCCATGTTTCGATGCCCTGACCGCCGAGCGGAAAAAAAATGCTCGAATTCAAAGACTGATATCTATGTTCAAGTTAAAATTAGCCCTGTGAGAAGTTCATATAATTTTTTAAAAAATCATCCAGAATTTAAGACTTTAATATAAACCATGCCATTTTTTTGATCCTACTTTTTTTTTTTTTTTTTTGACCCTGCCTCTTAAAAGAATCGGGAATCGAGAATTGTTCGGAACCGGGATCGAAACATGGAATTGGAATCGTTCAATTTTAAACGATGCTCAGCCCTAATAATAATAATTAGGGCACAGGATACTCAAAATTAAGGCAGTTATATGGCCTAAAAATAAAATCAGATTTTTATCCCCACACCGTTATGTCCCCCCTATTTTTTTTTTTTTTTTTTAAGTAAAACCGCATGAAATAGAGAAAACCGAAAATAAATACTTGCACTACATACGAAATTTCTGTATTGAATTTTTCTTTTGTCTTTCCTCATCTCCACATACATACTAACAACTAAATAAAGAACAAAAGCAAGCTCATTCTCTTTTGTACTACTAATTAGATTACATAACTAATTAGATTGCATACATGACACCTTCATTACTATGTGCTTCAAATACATGTTTCCAATCTTCCCATGCTGATGGGGGATTGGCATATTTATTTCTTGCAGATCTCACTCCTTTCCCCCCATTTTCATAACATTACTGAGTACTTAGTTCTTGATATGCCTCTTGTGTGTGCATTAATTGTCAGCCGCTGCAGTAAACCAATCACGTGCGTGTGCTCTGTGGTACATGTGGCTTTCACTCAGCAGACCACTGCTGTTGTTCAGCTGAAGAGCTGTATCGAGAGTTGTTTTGTTCCAAATACTACATGTGCCACAATAGCATTTTTAAAACCATCTGCAGTAGTGTACATAAAGGTTCGAATCGATATGTCTATGTTCGAATCGATATGTCGCCAGGCCGTTTAAAAATCCTTGAATAAATTTGAAAAGACTCACCTGTAAATGATTGCCTCTTAATAAAAATGATGAATTGAATAAATTCCAGGACCAAATCAGAGAAACACAGTAGAAAATATGACTATCAAAAACAGACTCACAGTTTAACCTGAATAATATAATCATATTTGTAAAGGCATGTGTTGTGTTTTAATAAGATCCAAGAAAACAATCTCGTAAGAGGTGGTGGGTTCAACAGTTCAGGCGATCTGGAGGTGTTTCCTTGTCTAGAACATTTTTACAGCAGCAGGTGAGGCAAGAGTCCCTGAGTTAGTGGAACCGGTAAAGGTTCCAGGAGCAGACAAATTGGAACTGGCTGAGCAAAAAATGGCAGATTTCTTCTTGGGGGGATTTTTCAGTGTTCCAGTGCGCTCTTTTACTTTGTATTCAAGTGTGCTATGGGGTACCCCGTAAACTCCTTGGGCCTTGGATACGCTCATGCGGCCGGCCGTCACCATAGCGATGGCTTCCTCCATTAGTTCGTGGTCATACTGGCGGTATCTCCCACGTTTCTTTCTTGGTGGCTTGTCTTTGTCGCGGCGGTCTGCTCCCTCCTCTGAATCATCCAATGAGGAGCTGCGTTGTATCAGGCGAAGAGGTGACTGGTTGGCACTCCCTGCACAGCCATGTGCCAGGAAAGGTGATCTGAGTTTGAAGAAAGGCGAAAGTCTGGCAGTAGTTGTCAAATTGGCAGCACCGTCTGGTGGTGAGGTACGGCGGTTTTCAGTTGCCATGTGAATCTCGGCTGGGGCTAACCTGCTATGACTGGACATGGAACGGACCTGAGGGATACGAAGGGGCGCGGGGGCCTCGAGACTGGGAGTGGGGCTTGGAGGGGGCTGGAGAGCATCCCTGAGCTGGGAAAAAGAGTGGGGTATGCTCTTCTTAAGACTACATGGCTGAGAAAAGGGAAGAGAAGGTGGAGGGAAAGTGAGCTCTCCGTTCTCCTCCGAGTCTCCTCCAATTTCAGCCCGCTCGGCCCACGCCGCCACCTTCTGAAGAACGAGACGAGCTTCACCGCCAAGCATCGATGACATCATGTTGTAGGATGTCAATTCCTCCCTGAAATCTCTGTTGCTTTGTGACACTTGGTGAGAGGTTTCTTCTGACCAGTCTTCCAGACCTCGCCTCAGCGTGCTAAGGGGAATTCCATAGAGCAATGCAGCACGCTGCTCTTGCAGCCTTCCTGAGCGAATGTCTTTCAAGGCCTTGGACAGCAGCCCCTCGGACAGCTCCAAACTCCTCTCAATGTACTCCTTCTGCCTGAGCTGCCTCCTAGGGATGGGAGGACCAAACAGCAGGGTCAGAATGGAGGATGGAGAGGGGTGATTTGGGCATAGGGGGGAAGGGAGTGTAGAACGAGGGGTCCACTCCTTTATGCCTTGTTGGTAACATCACTGCCTCTTTATTGCATGCCTCTATTCAGTCTCTGTCTGGACACTCGTGCACACTGTTGTTAGAGTCTTATACAAGCGCTCACACGCGTTGTGATAAAGCCTCTTCACGTCCAGGTGGGACAGTCTGTGAATGGCTGGTGTTACTCACAAACAACCGCTGCAGTTTTATGTAAAACCTTCCGTGACAGTCTTTTGTACATTTTATAGGAGAAATCCTAATCATTACTGGATTACTTGAAAAGCATAATTTTCTTATACAATATTCCAATTCACTTCTCATCAGTGAGCTGTTCGTGGGCTTTTGTGTAAACAGCCAATGCTGTGAAGTTACCGCTCAAGAGATAGAAGAGTCAACCCCACTTGAAAAAAAAAACAAACTAATAATGAAATGAGAAATGGTACAGCCAAAAATAAACAATTGACTCATCCGAAACAAACTTAACTGCACAACCATAATTAACATTTGTAAAGTGGAAACCTCTCAGCCGGATAATTTTGGAGTGAGTTGGAATCAACAAAATATCCTTATTTTTATTTAAGTAATTAATTATTAATAGCAATCAATAGTGGCGGGAATCTCTGGGTAACTCCCGATAAGATTTGTGATACAAGGTTAACGAAAAGGCTTATATAGCAATATAACAATTATTCAAGAAATTAATCTATAATATTGTACGATGCAACTATGAATGTTGATGTTTGAGTGCCATTGACGGCATGAGACGTCCAAATCAGTTTGGCTGGAAGGGGGCGAATGAACATTAGTTTTTTCGTTGTTTGGACATGCAGCGCCATCGATGGCGGCCAGTGAGTTAACATGGACACTTTTAGTGGAAAATTTTGATCTCACGGCAAATTTTTTAAATGATAGCGATTCTTAGTGGGACCTTATCAATAACCTATTGGGATAAAAGGTATCGCTATATATGTCACCATATTGAGATATAGTCAGATCCCTAGTAATTAAAGTAGCAGCGCTTCCTCTGGTCTTTCACTACAAGGCTTAACACCACCATTTAGTAAAAAAAGGTAATCAAACCCGTAACAAACTTCTTACCCTGAGGCTCTGACATCGGATAATGATGTTGATGAAGTTGAGCAGGCAGTGTTCTTTTTGGAAAGGTCAAGCACGCCATCTGTTGCAGAAACATTCCAGTTCAAGTGGTTTAGTCGCAAATTAAAGTGTTATGGTATTGAATATGCGAACGTGTTAAATAGTTCTTGTTAAAAGCCGTCAAATTCAAAATGCACAATGACAACCAGAATTGTATCGGAAATGTGATTTGTATAGATTTCCACTAACCTGGTTCAGATACCCTTTCTGTTTCTCCCAGAGTTTGGCTTACGGTCAGGTCCAAGGGGGCATCTGCTGCTTCAGAAAAAGGCGTGGAGGTCCTTGTAATCTCTGTTGAAGTGGTGTGGAGCAAGCACTTGGACGCATACTCCATAGCGAACTGGTGGATCATTTTCTTCATCAACTCCTGGGCAATCCGAGGAATGTTGGCATCACAGCATTGAGACACATCTGACAAAAGGAACGTAAAGACAGTCGGTACGATTACATAAAACGTTTGCACCATTTAAATATCCGACTTTAGATGTCTTAATGTCTTACAGCTCTGAATTAAGGTGAAAAAATATCAATCGATATAAACTTTAGATGCCGTATTGCCATTGTACTTCTACTGTACATGAAATGCCATATTAGCCCCATTTTGGCTGGTACTTTTAAACGATCCACCAACTTTCCAAAGGCACTTGCTGTATATCAACTAGGGCTGAGCGATATGGCCTGAAGTACGAATTACGGTAAATTGAGCAGATTTACCTTGATAACGATAAATGACGATAAATTCCCCCAAGTGGACTGTTATATACAGTAATTTGAAAATCTTATAAATATTTAAACACTTGTACATGCAGTCTAAACATTAAGTATATAAAAAATCTTGTAAACCATAAGAATTCAAGTATGAACATTTATAACAGCTTGTATGACTTATACAATGTACAACTAGGCATGTGCCGGTATGAGATTTTCACGGTACGATAACTGTGAGCAAAAATACCGCGGTTTCACGGGATCACGGTATTGCAATTATAGCTCAAAAATTTTGAGATGTATGGGTTTAAAATTTTTTTTAAAAAATCCATTGAACAGGATTTTTTCAAAACATATTTGCAAATTGGAACATGAATATAATGTGAAAATAAATAAACAAACACAAAATAACAAATATTATATAAAATTAAAATAAATAGAACCTAGACTATACCCACAGCCACAGCTCAAGTTGCTCAATATTAGAGTAAGAACAAAATAATTGCTATAAAAAGTAAAAACACTTCTAAATAAAATTAAAAATATATACTATGACTTTTTTTTTGAGGGGGGAAGCTCAAGTGAAGTTTCGCCATTTTCAGCCACTGTGTCAATCCTAGTCTACATGATGCCATGCCTTTGTGTTAAAAAGAACAAAGAATTCATAAGTTAATAAGTTAGTTAAAAATGTATAAGTTAGTTTTATAAATTAGTTAAAATGTAAATATTGTTGAGGAAAGGTTTCATCTAAAAAAAAAAAAAAAAAAAGTGAGGAGTGAGACCTCCTCTCTCAATTAGCGATCTTTGACGCTATTCTTTTTCTTTCCCCCCTTCATTCAAGCTTTTCTCTCACTCAGCGGCTGTGAGACATAAAAGAAACTGCTCTCCCAGTTTAGCCTAGGCTAACATTCGTCTTTGTAAGTTTTAGTTAGTTTGTATATTGAATTTGAAAGGAAAATGTGTGTTTTGTTTTTGGCAAACTTTTTAATGGTGCTACTGCTATCCTGTTGAACCTAATCACACGTGGAAAAATACAATTGTACGTTTTAAATGTATTTATTTGTATATTTCACCACGATTTGAGAGCTCAATAAATTGAAGAAAAGTACGCCTTGTGTTTGGAGGATTAGTTTTTTGGGTTTGCTGGCTGTTTAGTGACACTCACGGCAACAAACGGGAAGGGGTGAGCAGTGCCGCACCAAGCCACTTCGGCTGCATTTTGGCACATGAAAAATAGCGAATACCGTACTAAGGTATGACGGAAAATTTTAGTGGTTTTGAAACCGCGACGTTTTCACACCACGGTAAACCGTGAAACCGGTAACCGGCACATGTCTATGTACAACAGTGCTTCTCAATTATTTTCTGTTACGCCCCCCCAAGGAAGACGTAAATGTTTCGCGCCCCCCCCCCAACTCTCTGCCGCCACTGTAAATAGTATCATTCGTCTATATTACTATTATAAGTACGCCTCAGCCTAACATTGTGTCCTTTTTTTTTCTATTAAAGAAAAAAAGTAACATAGATCAACTTATAATAAAGTATAACTTTTTTAACATTGTGTTGCTTGTAACAGAAAAGACTTAACGCGCATCAATTTGCCTGAAGTTAAAAAAAAAAAATTTTTAAAAAAAAGTCACATCCAAACTGTAAAAATACACTCAAAGTACATTTTTGACCATTTGATACTGAAAAATAAAATGTAATAAAATCAGTAAATAATAACAAATTCAAATTGATTAGAAACATTTACTCTTCAGGACAACATGCCAAAAAATTTGACCGAAAAAATCCCAAAACTGAATAGAAAGGGGGGGGGGTAGTCTTTGGACAGAAGGAAAGTTTTTATTTTCGCTGATTCACCACAGTGCTCACTGGTTTACTGATATAACACTGACAAAGCGGGACGATTGTGACAATTGGCAATATTCGGCACATTTTCGCTGAAAAACAATCAAGCGGTTTATCAATGAGATTGAGGTCTAATGTCTTTAAGTGGCGTCTTAACTGATTTGGCTTCTCCGCTATAATCATTTTTAGACTCAGTAAACAGTGGTCTTTCCTCATTTCCCACTATATTAAAAGTCAAAGGCAAACGGCCCGAAAAAAGCGCATTCTCGGCGGCCGAGGGAGAACCGTAGGTGAGGGCGGTGGTCGTGACGATCCCAAGCCGAAAACGGCACTTCTCGGCCGGACACGTGAGAAAGACAGTGGGTCGCTGCGTGAGTCCAGCTCTGCATGAGTCTCTTCCGTGTGCTCTTGCTTACTTCAAAAATACTGCACGCACTTTGAAAATGAGAGCGCCACTGCCACCCACGGAGTGGATGTGCAAGTACACTTTATTCTAGTACGGCAAAAAAAAAAAAAAAAAAAAAAGCATGTTCCCCGAGGTCACTCGCGCCCCCCCTGGCATCGCTCTGCGCCCCCCTGGGGGGGCGCGCCCCACCATTTGAGAAGTACTGATGTACAACATGATAAAAATCAGTACGACGACTGTGCAAACATGACATTGTAACACAAATGACTTACAGTTTGACCAAACCCCTTTAAACAGACAACTTATTGTTAATGGCTGCTGTGACATATTTACTCAACACAAGTGTTTACTTCAAGGTTTCAGGTTTTTTTCCCCAGAGCATTTTTTAATACATGCACCCCCCACACAGACACACATTAAAGCTATATTGCTCATTTGCCAATGAAACATTTAAGATATTATCATGGCAGTGTTAATGACAAAGAATGAAGCAAGCACATACAGAAAAATAGCTGTGGCCATCAAACGGTCATATTATAAAGGCTTCACTGTTGCATTATAATTTATGCTGAATGCTTTACCCTCATAAAAGTTATCAAAGAAATCGCACACATACAGATACAAAATAACGCTACATACTAATTGCTAGATGCAGTCCGTGCCCAATCCACTCATTAAGTTCAGCCGTTTTGACAAGGTTAGAGCCGTAATTCAAGTCCATCACGTTCATTTTATAGCGTTAGCCTGTGGCGTGGCTACCAGTAGAAAGCACCCTCTACTGAAATCGTGAGAACCAGGGAGGAAAGCGGGTGAAAACACCTTCGGAGGCCGCCAAAAATTTATTTAATGTCGGGTGAAAGTTTGGCAAAGCTCCTTTAAGCCAGACTCCATCATGTTTGCTTGTAGCGATAGCCGCTAGCGTTAGCCACTAGCGTTAGCCTACCGGGCTTCTGTTTGAGTTCCTGATAACCACGTGACTTCATATGTAAGCCCACTGACTGCTTTCTTAAAG
Source organism: Corythoichthys intestinalis (assembly GCF_030265065.1). Lineage (NCBI taxonomy): Eukaryota > Metazoa > Chordata > Actinopteri > Syngnathiformes > Syngnathidae > Corythoichthys > Corythoichthys intestinalis. The sequence goes on from NC_080402.1 coordinate 23,995,739, forward strand.
GGGAATGAACATAGTCGTACAACACAGAGTCAAAGAGGGATGAAAAGATTACATTTTCTTGTTTATTAAATTACCGAATTTGCCGACATGGTCAAAATTACGTCGGTCATTGTGAAGAATTTCAGTAACGGTAAATTTTCGGTATACCGCCCGGCTGTAATATAACCTCAAATTTTGCTGACTGACTTTCCATCTATTGTCCTGGTCCGACTCACCTTTCTTGTGGAAAACAGCTTGAAGGAACTTGTGAGCTGTCTTACAGCTCTCAGAGATGACTGGAGCTTGACATGGAGAGAAATCAGAGGGGGAGGAGAGGGGCGATGCGGTTGCAGGAGCTTGATCCTATATATCACAAAAAAGGTGTGGAAAATAAGAAACGAATACACTACTAGAATAATGAGTTATGAGCAAGATTCCAATCCAGTTCTTACAATGAGTTTCTCCAGAGGAAGGTTGCAGAATGAGCAGTGAGAGCTGTTTACCTCTGGAGACCAGTCAGCCACCTCGTCGGGTTCACAGTCTGAAATAAACAGAAACAGGAAAGGAATGAATAAATACGAATATAAACACCAAATACCTTGATGCGGATAAATGGGGCAATACACATCAAGAATTAAAGGTCTGCAAATTTCTGAAAAGATATAGTTTTTGTCATTTACTTTAGGCATGTTTCCTTTGAACAATTGTGCACATCTTACAAAATATACCTGTGTACAAAGTAGAGATAGACTGATTATCTGCCGGGCTGATTATTGACGCCGATATTTGAAAATTTGATGTAAATCGGTATCTTTTTTTTTTTTTTTTTTTTTCAAATCCCACCAGGCGATATGAAAAAAAAAATCATTTTAAAACTGGGTTATTTTGGCTTAGAGACAGCTGCGTCTTTCTCTCCTGCCTGCTGTCTCCTGCACCAGTATTTACCCCATCATGGAGATACACTTGTATTGCGCCTTCCCACCATTTTAAGGTCCTCAAAACGCTTCATACTAAATCCTCATCTACCTACTGGTGACACAGAACCAGGAACAACGTGGGATTTAGTATCTTCCTCAAGCATACTTAGAGGAGGTCATCAGGGTGGAGAATCAAAACCACAACCTCTGGATTGGGGAACAACTACTCTACCACTGAATCACGCCACCCCCTATTATTAGCTATTGTTTTGTATGATTGTGTTTCATTAAACATGTTTTATGCGTTTCAATGAAGTTCAGTGTTTGCATTATTCAATTTTTTTTTTACACTTTTACTGCTAATGAATATCGGCTCCAAAAATCGGTTATCAGCCCCTCTAACTACTAATAATTGGGATCGGTTCTTTAAAACCCATATAAGTCGATCTATAGTACATAGCTAGCATAAAAAGATGAGCAAAGACAAATGTTACGTGTGGTAAATGAATAATAATTTTGAGTCCAATTAAGTAAAATCTGATCACACAATGTAGCCCCTTTCAGACATACTCTGAACTCCGGTTAAGTCCCAGGATTTAAAAGGGTAGCCCTTATGTCTAAAAGCAATTCCCCGAGTTGACCGACTTGGAGATGACACAGACATTGACCAGGTTGCGCCCTAGTAAGGGTGTAACGGTACGTGTAATAATATTGAACCGTTTCGGTACGTGGTGCTCGGTTCAGAACGGATGCGTACCGTACGAGTTTCTGACATAAAATAACCCGTACTTTTCGAGGCTTGAGTCCATCGGGTTACAGTTTCTTTGTGTGGATTATATTTACTCCGTTTTCTCTACTATAATGAGGACCAACACGGTAGGACAGTATAACCCAGAAACGTCAACGGCGCGATAACGTGGCCGCCGCGAGAACGCAGTGAAACGCGGGCATTAGAGTCAATCAGCCAATGCACACCAGTCGCAGTGTGGCCGCGTGTTAGATGCATCCCAGAAGCAGCTCAACGCGACGCACGCGAGAAGAACGGCAGAGTTTATTCTTTGATGCGAGACGCGGCCCTCCTATGTCAATACTACTACCGGTAGCTAGGATCGGGCCAGAAGTCACTCGTGTAAAAATACGTAGGATCCGGTCGATTTTCAAACTAATATGCAATCGTAACTAGAGCTGTCCCGACTAGTCGACATAGTCGACGTCATCGATGACGTAAATCCGTCGACGAGCACAACATCCCGTCGACGGTTAATGAAGGGTTAAAAAAATATATGCGTGGAAAGTTAGAATGTCGGATGCTCTGTTTGCAAGCGGGGAAAGCGGCACAAGGCCAAAAAAAGCGCACCACAGTGTCCAAAACATTGCCTTATTTCAAAGAAACAAAGGAGAGTACACTCTTCTGTCCTGTCTCTTCAATGCCAAGCTTGGCTGCACGTCGGCCGTGAATAAACACCTCAAGCGCCTTCACGCAGTTTGTAATTTTTTTTTTCTTTCATTTTTTGTACACCTGAGGGTGCTGTCGCCTTACTAAATAATAATGTTTCATTGACAATGGGCCTGTAAGTGCTATTAGTATTGTTCTTAATGCTAATTGAAAGGTTTATTTCATGTTATGGTTTATTTTATGGTATAGAAAATTATATAAGGTTAAAAGGTCATAAATATATACAGTATATACAGTAATTGCACTCAAGGGAGAGATTGTCAATGATAAGGTAATAAATTAAGGTAAAGGCAATTCATATAGGCAATTCATTGATATATAAATAAGGTTTAAAAGGAAAAAGGTGAAAAGTTATTGTTAATTTCTAATTGTGTTGCTTTATTTGTGTGCACCGTAGCTCTTACAGTGTGTTTACATCAAGGATGGAATAAAAGTTGTAAACCATCAGTTTAAGAGACCATCTTTTCAATCGGGATGCTACACTAGTTAATTCTATCAGCATTTGAACTCATTGTTTATTTGTGATTTATTATTGTTATTTACGTGTTTATTTGTACTTTAATAAATAATTTGAGTGTTCCAATATGTTTTTTGTGAATTGATAAGCGTCCAAAAAAATTTCATTGCTAAATTGTTAAAAAAAAAAAAAAATTAATTATTAGATTAGTCGACTAATCGTATAAATAGTCGGCTGACTAATCGGGAGAAAATTAGTCGTTTGGGACAGCCCTAATCGTAACCCACTTTTTGAGTCCATCAGATCTCTTCAGTGGTAGATCGGGGCACAGTTGACTTGTCTTTGTTGATTTACTGCTGTCTTCTCTGCTATAATAATAACCGACACAGCCCCGTGTTCAATACAAAACCCTCTTACCACAACAAAACTAGTAGGAACTAATATTCACAGAATCAAAAACCAGAACCAAAGTTATACGACATAAAATATACAATATAAATGAATATTACATCGCATTTGTAAAATATAAACACATAATAAATAATAGCCCATTTAAATAAAATAAATTGAAATGAGCTAAAACACCTGTAATTAAATAAAAAGAAGAATACACACATCCTGCTTACACAATTAAAATAATTAATTTCTGTGTGGCGCTTTAACTTGAGAAAATCCACCAATAAAGCTTTTGAAAACCGTTCATAAGAAAAAAAAAATGTTTCATTGAGGCATTTTATTTGTAAAATACATGTTAAAATCTTTGTCATTGGGATTGCTTTTCTCTTTAGCACAGGACTTTTTTCTTCTTTCTTTCAGAAAGAAAGCTGACCAATACGCGGGGTCTGAAAGGCAAACTGTTGTTGGATTACCTTTAAATACCCACTACTTTTTGAGCAGAATTCTAGCTTTGTTTAGGCTAATGTTCCTATTGTTGAAAGCACAAAAGTTTGTAAAAAAACAACTAGCACATTTATATTTTGCTTTTTGTTTTCTTACTGTACCGAAAATGAACCGAACCGTGACATCAAAACCGAGGTACGTACCGAACAGAGATTTTTGTGTACCGTTACACCCCTACGTCCTAGTATAATGTCCGGGACTTAACCGGGACCCGGCATGTATGAAAGCAGCTGGTTAATTTCTGGGTCGCAGCGCGAAGGATCATGATGTATATATATCATGGTGGGCCGATGGTCATTTCCGCTTTCTTTGCAGTAAGACGAAAAGTGGTAAACAAACATTGCAATTATCAACATGACAAACTTGAAAGATGGCAACATTAAACTGGGAACATAACGAAATTAAATTGCTACTGGATCTTAGAGCCGAAGAAGAGACAGTCCACTGTTCATTTTAGGAAATGCGTGGTTTTTCTGTTACCAAAGCCGACAAAAAATGACGTACAGGTCATAAAATCCTGTCCCCCGCTCTCCCCGCTAAGGGAGCACCGAGTCGCCAACCCGGCACAAGTCTGAAAGTGTCCAACCCAAGTAATTCCCGGTACATCTCCCCATGTCTGAAAGTCATGATACGGTAAATCCTGCATCACATTACACGGGAATTTAGCAGGATATCAGTCTGAAAGGGGCTTGTGGGAGACCTGACAAGTGCCACAGTGGTTAGGAATCACTGAACTATAGTGTTATACACGAGTTGTATTTTGAGTAGGCTATCATTAAAATAGCATATCAGAAAAATACAAACAGAAATGCAATAGTCATATTTTAACACAGGTAATGGGAAAGTCAGAAATAAGAACCCACCATCAAAAAAGCTGAGGTCTCTTTTAAGCATAGAACCATATATACCTTCTAGGATGCTTTCAAACCCTGCAAGAAAAAAACATGGAAAAATACTTCAGACCTCGTTATAACTAAAGAGTTTGCCATTTTACACTGTAATTGCATTATAAATTCACCTTATATTGGTATTGAGTAAGTATGAGTCTGACCCATCATAGTTTTAATCAAGGCCCTTAAATTTCTCCAAAGAGAAAGTACAGGCTTTATAAGACACATAATACTCTGTGAATCCATAGTTGACCCCGCCACCCTCTTGGAATCATGTAGGTGATTTACTACATCACTTTTCAAATCCATCGGAACACCTATGCTTCTGCCAAAACTAATACAAATCGGTAGATCTGCTCACACATTTTTGAATCCGCGGATAGCCAGGTATCTTCTGCTATTATGATGCTTATATTTACGGTTTCCTCCAAAACTAATTGAATGACTTTCATCTAAAACATGCCTCTGTGCAATTTTCACACTCATTCCCAGGTATTTCAACAAATGTATGTAATGTTTGTTTGTTCTTTACTTTTTTCTATGCATGTTTGAAGTGCCAAATTGAACCAGCAACCATCATCTGACCACTATCTGCTGTTTTGTAAACCTGGGCTCTTTGCGTCGTTATTTTAGGTCCGCCATTAATATTTGTGATGTTTCTCTGTTTATCAAGCTTTCTCATGATACAAGTTGAGGCTAGACACTTGTTTGCAACAAAAAAAGGTCACGCCTAGCATTTCAACTCCTATTGTGTTATATTGTATGTATACAATGTTGGCCAGGCAAATGATACCTTACTGGATAATTATGATCCATCACATACTATTTGTCTCGTGTAAATCAACTAATATTTGACATTTTACACACTTTACATTAGGAATGGGAACCTCTTGTTACCTCACGATATGATACGATTTGCGATACAAAGCTCACGATAACGATGATCCAACGATACGGCGATACAACGATTATTGATACATTGGTCAGGAAATCATTCTAGGATATTCTACAAACAACTAATAAACAGAAAAACAAGCTTTTGCTGTGAATTGGAATGAGTTTATCACTAGCAGATGTCATTCATTCATTCACTGCCAACAGGAAATGACCGGTAAATGCCCCGAAAATCAGACAGAATGACTGCGAATGCTCTGGTGTCGAATGAACGAACGTTCCCAGTCTAAATTGATTGGAGTCGCGAACCATTAATGGCAGCCTTAGAGTTAACTGAGACACTATTATGGGGGAAGATTTTGATAGCAACTTTTTTTTTTTTTTTTTTTAAACATTAACACCTTTGTAAAACGATATCTCGATTATTGGCAGGAGCATATCGATAACCTTTCGGGATACAATGTATCACGATATATCCCCATTTCGATATTTTGTCACACCCATACTTTACATGTTATCGTCGCATCCATGAAATTGCCTTTGAATTTGTATACATTTTTAAACCTAAGAAAAGTACGAAAACGGACCACAGGCAGTGTTACTACGGTACATTACCAGCTTTCGTTTCTCCAACGTTTGGGGGAAAGAAAAAAAAAAAAAAGTAAAAGCCAATGTTTTGTTTCATGCTCTGATTACTGTATTGCCTACCTTTAGCTGCCTTATCTCAACATAATCCCCTCCCCCTACTCCCTTAACTGTTCGCCATTCTAATATATACGTGAATAACGCCCAAAGTACATATTATATGGAGCTTTTGGTATATTTAGATACGTCACACCACAATAACACACGTATTATTTTCTCCCAAAGACAATAGCTGTCAAAATACCGGCCGTGTTAAGGATGATATCAAAGAGGACACAAAGAAAATGTGTCAACTAGCCAGCTGGTCCATCCAAGCCTGTCAGTTTAGGCTGCCCACCTTCCTAGCTTGCTAGTTAGCTACCTAGCTAGCAGCTAGTTACTAGCCGGGTGGAGCAAACCCCTTAACGTCGGATGAGCTCTGCGCGGAGGGTATTTCTTATTTCTATGAAGGAACAAACAAACAACAAAAAAAGATCCTACCGACGCAGTGTATTAGCTTGTATCGCCAAGAGTCAAGTTCCCGCCGAAACCCCTTCCTTTCTGCCGTGCACTTGGAGCACGGCACAGCCGCCATTCTGCTTCCTCCCCCCTGTATTCTCTTCTCTCTCTCCGTCTCTCTACGTTGACTGTGTTAAACAAGTAGACGGAGCCTACGGGACCGAAAAAGAAAGCTGCTGCATTCTTTTTATTGCCACTTGGAGGAGACAGACACAAACAAAAATTCATGGACAAATCACAATGAAAGTTGAGTACGTAGCCTATACTCTAGGCAAAGGGAGTAGGTTTGGTCTCAATATTGGTAGGGACGGTATTAGGAGTGGGAACCTCAGCGCACCTCACGATACGATTCGCGATACAAGGCCCACGATAACGATTAGTTTACGATATTACGATACGGTGATTATTGATATATTGGTCAGAAATTTGATACATGATATTCAACGATACAACTGTTGAAACGGAAAAAAAAAAGATCTCAAAATAGAAAAAATACTGTTTAAGTCAGTTAAAGAGTATTTTTTGTATTTTAATATATCTTTTTTTTTTTTAGTTAGTAAACAGTGTCACCTTTTCTGTGAAACATTGCAGTAAAATATAAATCTATTGCAAATTGTGTACCTGCACATATAGAGGAAACAAACCACAACCACTGATATCTCTTGGAGAGATCATGATGAATGGCACCCTTAATTTCTTTAAAGTTTTAAATCTTAACAAAATCAAATTAACAGTGCTGTAGGTGTCAGTCAGCAGTTGAGCTTGGAGTGGGGCAATGATAAAATTGGTGGGTCTTTTCTTCGTATATGACCTTTGTTGCCAAAAGCATTGGTTTGAGCACTTCCACCATCTGCTTCAGCATTTGAGATGTCGGACTCAGTCAGTCACATTCTTCCTCACCTTAAAAACAATAAAATAAAACAAACTATATTAGCTACTTAATAGTTTTTGTGTTGAAATCTTGATGTTTGTGTGTTGGAAGTAATGAGTGAATTAAAAAAATATGAATTGAATGTATAGAAATTTAAAATGCAATAATTACTTATTTTTAATATGTAGGCTACATTAATGATCATGCATATCACCTTATATATCTTGGAAGCTATTCAAACCATTTTTTATAGCTTATTGTATCAGAATGGCAGTAATAACAGTTTGTGTAGTAAACTAGATGGAAAGTGGTTCTCAAATAATATCAAATAAATCAGTAAATTCATGTATGCTTGTTCGATATTCATTTTCATCCAGTTTAGGGTCCTGGTTTATTTTATATTATTCAACACCAAATGTCATCAAAATAATACATGTAAACCAAAAAATCAATTACATTGCAAAACTTTCTTACCTCAAGTGATGAAAGCAAAGCAGTAAAGAAATCCGGTGTCCACTTCATCACCAGCTGCCAGTGAACCTTATTTTTGTTAGACAATTCTTGCATGCAGCAAAGTCCTTGTTCACTTTACTTCCTTTCTTGTTGGTGTAAAATCTAAAGTGTGTCCACGTGTGATTTGTAGCAATGTTTTTCTCACTTTTTCCTTCACCGTTCTCACAAAGCTTTTTTATTTTTTTTTTCAACCCACTTGGAGCTTCTTCTCCTCTTCTTTAGACGACTTGTGCGCAGTTTTCCTTCACCGCCATTCTTGAGCGCCCCTAGTGGACCGCCAAGGAATTGCTCAACAAACATTGAGCAGTTTAAGCATCCATACTCCATTGTATGGCCAATATGTCAAATAAAAGTATCGATACTTGGCGGGAGCATATCGATAACCGATCGGGTTGGAAAATATCATGATATGCTGCTGTATCAAGATATTGTCAAACTCTTAGATGACATAATAGCATAAATTGCATGTACACTTTTTGCTGGGGACAAGACATTAATAAGATCAAACAGATTGGATGAACGGCGATAAAGGCTCCATTTCTCACCAATAAGAACCCAATTAATTGATAGGCTAAATGATTAATGCAAAATAGATCTGTATTGACTTGTACTAAATTTAACACTGCAAATTTTACGGTATAACATCTTAATCTGATAATTTTTCTTAAATCTAGTCGAATAATTTTTTTTCATCTTGTTTTGAGCTTTAAAGGCCAGTTAACAGATAAATGTGTCAGATTCTACCACTTACTTTAAGTAAATATTACCATTTGTTCTTATTAGACCCATACATCTTTAAGTCGGTCATTTTTGTCCTAGATCAAGAAAAACATGCTTTCAAATAATGTTTTGAACAATATCTATTCTTGAATTAACAACATTTCTGACAAACTTTTTTTTTTTTTTTAAGATTATATATACAAACTTTTTGTTTCAAATAAGTGTTATTTTCAGCTAATAATTTTTATTTCAAGAAATCTGAGTAAAATTTACTGGAAGCACTGGAATTCAAGTTTTTTGTTTTGTTTTGTTTTTTCAGTTTTAAGGAGTTGGGTTTTTGCAGTGCATATGTATTGCTTCAGATGATACACCATTCGAATGTACCCATTTTCCATTGTTTTCAAAAACTACTAAAGACACATTTTGAAAACTTAAAGAATAAATGTCTGGATTTTATTAGCAAATTTAAATTGCATTATTTGAACACAAATTAAATTAACATACAAAACAAATACAAACTTGTTAATAATCTCTTAAGTATCCAGGAATGCAAAAAAAAAAAAAAAATTTGTTATGACCATTCAAAATTGTCTTTCTAAATTAATTAAATATAATAAAAAAAAGTTCTTAGTCATGGAATAACCAAAATAAATAAAAATGGAGCCTTCCTTCAGATTAACACTACTGTTTTTGTCTACAAGGACAGCCAAACTCAACAAAAAATTAAAGCTCCTTTGGGCTGGTTTAAGACCACATTAGTAAAATAAAAATGAAAACTGGGGAGAAGAGTGTAAACCTTGACTCACTACATTTCCTACAGCTGAGCAGAGTTCACTATATTTCTCACAGTGTAATTATCGTTAACTTAGTGGAAAACACATACAGGAGGACACTTCTACTGTACCTAAGCAGCTTCCTACTCAGGTTAGCAAGTTCACACAGTTTATCGTAATGGTAATGCCGACTCTATTACTTCCATTACTTACAGTGGCTGCTGGCTGAAAGAAACTTCAATATCCCTCCTCTTCGAAGTGGGTGGAGGAAGCAATGTCGACATACAACGTAATTCTGAACTGTGAGAGTGTGCGTGTGGGTGGGGTTTCAAGTCATCAGCCAATCAAACGTGCGTTTGAGGGGGGAAAAAATGGAGTGGCACATTCAGCAAGTGGAAAAGGGGTAAATCTAAGTCTGAACCTAATGAAAATAATTCATTTAATAATGGTATGGTCAATTCCATCGTTACAACATATGGGAAGAAAACCTAAATGACCTATATAACTGAACACATTATATAATGCAAATAAGGTTGCTTAAAAGTTGGTGGGAACAATTTGAGCATCCTAAAAGTTGGTAGTGTTTTGTCCCTACCGTCCCTATGCAAACCTGCGCCCTTGATTCTAGGGATGTACAATTGTACATGCATCGATCCTGAGAGCCCAATTATTTATTTGTTTATTTTGGGTCTCATGGCTGAGTAATTAGATGAATTAAGTGCCTCCCGAGGACAGAAGCCAAAATGGATAGATGGAATTTCTGAATTAAAATTGTTACTCCTGATTTCTCGAGATGTATATGCACCGATCCTCGGAGCCTGATTTTTTTTTTTTTTTTTTGGTTAAGGGCTGTCTAATGAACTGTGGACTTATTGTTGCCAGTAGGTTCAGAATATTACATAATTCCCGTAATATCAGAGCTAGATAAAGGGCTTGAACACATATATTGACTAATACTTTTTCAGTGAAACGTCCCAGCAATTTTCCTGTAAGTGATTAGAACACTAATATTCATTGAGTATACAGTATTTTGCCCGTTGAACTGATCAGAATTACAATTATTACTCTGTTATTTGTCCTCCATGTGTGGTAGATACAGTGGTATGAAAAAGTATCTGAATCTTTTGGGATTTCTCACATTACTGCATAAAATCACCATCAAATGTGAGCTGAACTTTGTCAAAATCACACAGATGAAAAAACAGTGTTTGATTTAACCAAAACCACCCAAACATTTATAGGTGTTCATACTTTAATGATGATAGTATGCAAACAGTGACAGAAGTGGGGAAAAATAAGTAAGTGGACCATTGCATTTGATATTTTGTGGCCCCCACTTTGGCAGAAATAACTTCAACCAGATCAGTCTAGCACAGGGGTAGCCAACTCCTCGAGTGCCCCTATCAAGCTTGTTTTCTAATTCTCCATCCTTTAAAACACCTGAATCAAATTATCAGCTCATCAGTAAAGCTGTGCAGGAGCCTGATAACGATCCTGATTATTTGAGTCAGCCAACGTCAGCAACCCCTGGTCTAGCACATCGATCAGCACTAATTTTGGCCCGTTTTTCTCCACAAAACTGCTGTAGATCAGTCAGAATCCTGGGATGTCTGGCATGAATCGCTGTCTTTAGGTCATGCCACAGCATCTCAATGGGGTTCAAGACTGGACTTTGACTTGGCCACTCCAGAACATGTATTTTGTTCTTCTGAAACCATTCTGAAGTGGATTTACTTTGTTGTTTTGGATCATTGTCTTGTTGCAGCATCCATCCTCTTTTTAGCTTCAACTGTCTTACAGATGGCTTAAGGTTATCCTGCAAAACATTCTGATAAAACTTTGAATCCATTTTTCCATTAATGATAGCAATTTGTCCAGGCCCTGAGGCCGAAAAACAGCCCCAAATCATGATGCTCCCTCCACCATGCTTCATGGTGGGGATGAGGTGTTGATGTTGGCGAGCTGTTCCATTTTTCCTCCACACATGACATTGTGTGTTACTTCCAAACAATTCAACTGTGGTTTCATCAGTCCACAAAATATTTTGCCAAAACTTCTGTGGCATGTCCAAGTGCCTTTTTGCGAACAATAAACGAGCAACATTGTTTTTTTAGACAGCAGTGGCTTCCTCCGTGGAGTCCTCCCATGAACACCATTCATTTTTACATATTCTGTTTTACATATAGTTGATGTGTGCATAGAGACCGTGCCAGTGATTTCTGTAAGTCTTTAGCAGATACAGTGGGGAGAACAAGTATTTGATACACTGCCGATTTTGCTGGTTTTCCCACTTGCAAGCCATGTAGAGGTCTGTAATTTGTATCATAAGTTCTCTTCAACTGTGAGGGACGGAATCTAATACAAAAATCCAGAAAATCACATTGTATGATTTTTAAATCGTACATTTGTATTTAACTGCATGAAATAAGTATTTGATACATTACCAACTAGTAAATATTTCGGCTCTTGGTTCTTTTTTAAGAACCCCTCCTGTTCTCCACTCATTACCGGAAGTAACTGCACCTATTTGAACTTGTTACCTGTATAAAAGACATAAACAAACTCCAACCTCTCCACAATGGCCAAGACCAAAGAGCTGTGTAAGGACATCAGGGATAAAATAATAGACCTGCACAAGGCTGGGATGGGCTACAGGAAAATAAGCAAGCAGCTTGGTGGTAACAACTGTTGGAGCGATTATTACAAAATGGAAGAAGTTCAAGTTGACGGTCAATATTCCTCGTTCTGGGGCTCCATGCAAGATCTCATCTCGTGGGGCATCACTGATCATGAGGAAGGTGAGGGATCAGCCCATAACTACACGGCAGGACCTGGTCAATGACCTGAAGAGAGCTGGAATCACAGTCTCGAAGAAAACCATCGGAAACACATTACGCCGTCATGGATTAAAATCCTACAGCGCACACAAGGTCCCGCTGCTGAAGCCAGTGCATATCCAGACACGTCTGAAGTTTGCCACTGACCATCTGGATGATCCAGAAGAGCAATGGGAGAAGGTCATGTGGTCGGATGAGACCAAAATTGAACTTTTTGGTCTAAACTCGGATCGTCGTGTTTGGAGGAAAAAGAAGGATGAGTACAATCTCAAGAACACCATCCCAACTGTGAAACATGGAGGAGGAAACATCATTTTTTGGGGCTGCTTCTCTGCCAAGGGTACAGGATGACTGCACCGTATTGAGGGGAGGATGGATGGGGCTATGTATCGCCAGATCTTGGCTGAAAACCTCCTTCCTTCAGTGAGAGCCCTGAAGATGGGTCGTGGCTGGGTCTTCCAGCATGACAACGACCCAAGGCACACAGCCAAGGCAACTAAAGAGTGGCTCCTAAGAAGCATCTTAAGGTCCTGGAGTGGCCTAGCCAGTCACCAGATCTGAACCCGATAGAAAACTCTATGGAGGGAGCTGAAAGTCCATGTTGCCCGGCAGCAGCCCCGAAACCTGAAGGTTCTGGAGAAGATCTGCATGGAGGAGTGGGCTAAAATCCCTGCTGCAGTGTGTGCAAACCTTGTCAAGGACTACAGGAAACGTTTGGTATCTGTAACAGCAAACAGAGGTTTCTGTACCAAATATTAAGTTCGATTTTTGTGATGTATCAAATACTTATTTCATGCAATTAAATGCAAATTTATCATTTAAAAATCATACAACGTGATTTTCTGTTTTTTTTTTTGTATTAGATTCCGTCCCTCACAGTTGAAGAGAACTTATGATACAAATTACAGACCTCTACATGCTTTGCAAGTGGGAAAACCAGCAAAATCGGCAGTGTATGAAATACTTGTTCTCCCCACTGTACTTTAGGGTTCTTTTTTACCTCTCTGAGTATTCTGCGCTGAACTCTTGGCATCATATTTGGTGGACGGCCACTCCTTGGGAAAGAAGCAACAGTGCCATCTCTGTCCATTTGTAGACAACTTCTCTGACTGTTGATTGATGAACATCCAGACTTTAAGAGATGGCTTTGTATCCTTTCCCAGCTTTATACAAATAAACAATCCTTGATCGCAGGTCTTCAGACAACTCTTTTGACCGAGCCATGATGCACATCAGACAATGCTTCTCATATAGACAATTCTTACCAGGTGTATGTTTTATCGTGGGCAGGGCAGCTTTAAACCACTCATCAGTGATTGGGCACTCACCTGACTTAAATTGTTTGGTGAAAATGGGTTTCAATTGCTCTTTAAGTCTCCATAGGCTGAGGGTTCACATACTTATTTTTCCTCCTACTGTCATTGATTGCATGCTATCCTCATTAAAAAATGAAAACCTATAAATATTTGGTTGGTTTTAGTTAAAGCAGACACTGTTTTTACATCTGTGTGATTTTGACAAAGATCAAATCACATTTGATGGTGATTTTATGCAGAAATGTGAGAAATTCCAAAAGGTTCAGATACTTTTTCATACCACTGTGTATAATAGGGACCTACATTAATTTTTATCCCAGAATTGATCATTTACATTGATTAACTGATGTGACTTATTGTTGCCTGTAGGTTCTGATTTAGCCAGTAGAGGGCATGCACACTCTTTGGTTGAACATTTCATTTTTCTGTGTTGGTGAGATGTTTAGGGAGCGAGTCAGGTGGTTGTCATTAATTTTGAAAGGGGTTGTTTGTGTATATGTACCCTGTGATTGTTTGGCAACCAGTCGCATCCACCACTCTAAAAAGGACTGTTGATATAGAATATTGATGGATTAGGTCTCAAAACAAAAATACTTTTTTGTACGATGCGCAATTCAGCACTCTGCTGGTTTTCATGGTTTCTAACGAACTTGCGTAATGTGTAAAACAACCACATGAGGACAGCAGAGCACTATGGGTTGTATTGCTGATATAGTCAGCTCTTTACAGAAACAGGCACATTTCAATCTTTTTTAAATTTGACTTCCAGTCTATACATGCCCAAAACCACCCAGATAGTTTGGGGAAGCAGCCAAGGAAAGGGTTTTAAAGAGAGTATTAGTTATGGAGGGTAGACTTTTGCCTGTGTTTATTTTCACAAAGGCATAGAAAAGCTTGATGTGGAGATGGTGATGATAACTGGCAGTGCTTTTAACCATGTTTCCAGAGTACCCTCCGGAAAAATCAAGCAAACGTATTCGGAAAAAACAGATGCGATTTCTCAAAGACTGCAAGAGTTGCTCGGCTTCGCCTAAAATGTAAAAAAAAAAAAAAAAAAGTGATCAAATGCATATTGTTGTTTGTACATTTCATTGACGAAATATGCGATACAACACGCTCAACTTTAGTCCAGAATCAGGTTCTACATTACTGGTTACGACGTGGCTTACTTTTCGCTCATTCACACAGCTTCACAGTCCTTTAAACTGTGGACGCTGTGCATCTCCAGAGTTGAGAGTGCATTGTTCCGCTACTCTGAAACCAGATGAGTCATTGGCTAAAGGATGGGTTTGTATCCCCCCCATCAGACACGTGCGTCTCTGGAGATCTATGGGCAGTGTGGTCCGGACGCTCTGCTTCTCTACATGATGATTGGGTGATCTGTCTGTGGCTGAATCCCTTTTTGATTGACATCGAAATGAACGTACAGTGGGAAGAACAAGTATTTGATACACAGTCAATGGGAAAACCCATTGGCAGTGTATCAAATACTTGTTCTCCCCACTGTATCTGCTATCTTGTTGTTTAACAGCTGCGGAAAGAATTTTTAAAATTTTCTTTTCGTTGTTCTGAGCTGAACTGGAGACTTTCCTAATCATCCTAGTGACTTGAAAATTTTGGCTTCTATTTCTGGTGTTATTTTCTTTTGTAGCTGCTTGTGTTGTGTAGACTGTCACTCTAGGTTCTTTCCCTACGGAGCAGCGGGAGTTGCCGAGCCCCTCAACCATCACAAAGCATCCACAGGCGGACACACTTTGAGCTTCCCCTCCTTGAAATACTAGCATCCGCCACTTGGGAAAACATAACAGAAAAAGGGTGTGTATAAAGTGCTGTAGTGGTGTACGGTCCACAAACTGCATCTGTTGCAGCCCAGAGGAACATTTAACACCTCACCACCACTGTAACTCACTGTAAATGTCCTGGTTGGATGCAGGGACACCCAGTGGGTTCTGTGAGCACACCTGGATCTTGTTTTGTGGATTAAAAGTGAGGAACAGTAGCAATGCCATTATCCTGGATAGACGTCCATTCCATTTTACTTGAGAGGGCCGGTATCACTGAATTACTGCCGTCTCCCCAGTTCAAAAGAATTGGAACTCAATGGCAGCCAATGAATTAGGCACCCCAATGTGGTCTCACCTGGGGCTAACTGGTAGATTTGTGGCCTACTAAGAACATAAATGAAGAACTCATGAGCACTAAAATTACAACATCATCTTACCTTAGCTCAGCAAATCCCTGTTTTTCAGTTTGTAGGGCTTTTTCAGGTCTGCTGGATGAAGCCTACCAGCCATTGGCATTTAAATCAATTCCATTTACAGGTACATTACATTGATTTTATTTATTTTTTTTTTTTAAAAAAGATAATTAGAACCAGATCTCCCATTACCGTAAAAGAAATACCTCAAACATTTAATTTAAACAGGCTTTAGTGGCTTGAGTGGGATTTTTATTGCCCAATTTAACAATTAAAGTGGTTCAGAATAAAACCATCTTGCTCAATGACTGACACAATTCCATTTGTTTTATTCTGCTTTCAATTTGTATATAATCTTGATTTATTGGTGCCTTGCTGGTATACTCTTTTATAATCTTACTGCTGTTCAACAAAACACCTAATGGCCTTGGCCCAAAATATGTGCTTGATTTGCATCTAGACACTTTAGGACGTCTGGATCCAGTTTGCTGTGTGTCCAAGAACAAGAACCAAACAGGGTGAGGCGGCATTCAGTTATTATAGTTGCCACGTCTGGAACAAATTACTGAAAGATCTCAAACAGTTAACTCCTTTAAATCAGGGCTAAAACCATTGTTTAATACAGCATATTCATAACTACTCCTACTGTTCAAATACCCAACTGGATAACTTTAGCTTTTCATCCACATATTTGGTTTTATTACCATTTCCTGTTATAATTGTTTTTTGTTTTTAACTGTCTTACTGATCTAATATGACCTTTTGTATCAATTTAGTTGTGTTTTTATTAGGGCTTTCAAACGATTAAAATTTTTAATCGAGTTAATCACAGCTTAAAAATTAATTAATCGTAATTAATCGCAATTCAAACCATCCATAAAATATGCCATATTTTTTTGTAAATTATTGTTGGAATGGAAAGATAAGACGGATATATACATTCAACATACTGTACATAAGTACTGTATTTGTTTATTAGAACAATAAATCAACAAGATGGCATTAACGTTATTAACATTCTGTTAAAGCGATCCATGGATAGAAAGACTTGTAGTTTTTAAAAGATAAATGTTGGTACAAGTTATAGAATTTTTTATATTAAAACCCCTCTTAATGTTTTTGTTTTAATAAAATTTGAAAAATTTCAATCAAAAAAATAAACTAGTAGCTCGTCATTGTTGATGTCAATATTTACACAATGCTCATGGTGCTGAAACCCATAAAATCAGTCGCACCCAAGCGCCATCAGAGGGCGTCAAAACACCCAAAAACACAAGTAACAAGTGGACATGACACTGTGCTGTCATTTTAATCTGTTTTAGCAGGACATGTGCTTTAAATGCGTCAAATGTTTTAACGTGATTAATTTAAAAAATTAATTACCGCCCTTTAACGCGATAATTTTGACAGCCCTAGTTTTTATTTAAATTTCTTATTCTTCTCTACCCTCTCGGCAATACACCTAAATAAACATTCTGGTTAAATGTAATTCACTGTGGTGCTTAGAAAGCAGCAGAGGTCATGCTTAATCATATGCAGTGAGATAGATTTGAAACATGAGGCCGTAAAATGAAAACTCGGGATTACAGCAGGGGTCTGGATGTTTTTTTTTTTTTTTTTTTTAAATAAGAAAGTATTGATTGGTGACATTTGATGGATTACTGGTTGCATATTTTTTATGCTAATACTTGGAACCAGCGGGTTTAATCATTTGTATATTTATTGAATCAAAATGAGCTTTTACTGAAGTGTAACCTCAGCTGCGGCACACTGGAAGAGTCCAAGGCCTCATTGTGTCTTTGGCAAGTGAATCCTTTAGTTAAGTCCTTGACATGATGCAGACGCCTGTCACCTTTTAAGCTGGGCCCTTTAAATGGGGTTTCCAAAAAATGACTTATTTAACTCAAATGGAAAGTTTGGCTCTCATTTTATGAAACAAAGAGGAGAAGAACATTTAATGAAAGAAAATAAATTAAATGATTCTGTGTTTTTTTGTTGAGTGTAACATGTAAAGTTCAACAGAAGATCTTGGAATCAAAGTAGTGGAGTTAAGCTGTGGTTTAGATACCCTTCTATCATTCCATGAAAATTCAGAAAGATTTACTCACACAAAATTAAATGTACACACTTTTTGCTTGCCGTTAATTACAGGGTGCAATCATCTGTCTCAAGCAGTCTTTACTAAACTATATTACTTTTGTAACCCTACAGACGTCATTGGAATGAGCACACTTAACTCTACTTTGAAGAACCATATTTCCTCAATTCGTGGCATTTTTAAAGTGTTTTCTTTTTCCAATAACAGTTTTAGAAAAATAGTAATCCCCCTTCATTTACTGAATAAATATATTATTATTGTGATGTACTTTGCCCAGTCCAGAATGTACACTTCAGTGGTTCTCATGAAGCTAACCTAAACTATGTCTTTGAATATTTTAAGGATAGAGTCAGGAAAACCTAAAATAGTTCATTTTTAGTTGAAAGATGGTTATGTCTATTTTGCGGCCCAGTTCACGATCTGTTACCAAAATAGTATTTTGTATGTTTTTAACAGATTTTAGAGTTGGAAATTCATTAGTGTAATGTGTCCATGACAAGCTTTGATGTATTCACCCCAATACAGCATCATACTATACAATTAATTTCATTATAAAAATGTTAAAAAATAAAAAATAAAATAAAAAAACCTATATAATTTAGCATATTATGTTAAGCTACAATGTTTTCTTACTTTGTAGAAAAAAATATTTTGGAAAATCTAGTGTCCAAGCTTGCAGCTTTAATTAATGTTGCACTGTGTTCATGGTCCTGTCATAATTACAGTTGTTGTTTTTTTTCTGACCCATAATGCACCACAAAGAAGGGCAGACAAAAGATGGCTACAGGGTAAGATTGTTTGGCCTTTTTTGATATTATTAATAGTTGAATTTATGTGTTTATATAAGCTTACGTCCCCACCATAAGGAATCGTAACCATTATGTGTAACATTACATGTTTTTAGACATTAATCAGTTAGAATCAAATTACTGCACATAAAATATTAGAGCGCTCAAAATGTTGATGAAAAAAAATTACTGAGTCATCATATCATTCTGCTATTTTAAGCTAGCTTCCGTAAATGTCCTTCATTACCATAATGCATATCTTTCATGAGAATCACCCACTTCCTCTGGCCGCAAATGAGTAACGGCTTGAGTTGATGCTCCAGCTCACTCATAAGTACAAGTGGAATAGAAAATTAAAGCTTTTTTTAAGTAAAAAAAATATATTAATAAATATATGAAAAGCAGATATAAATAATAAATATTCAAGTAGATGATGGGCAGACCAACTGATTAAGTCATAGCATCAGTTTGAGCAGAGGCCACCACAAAGTATTTAAATTCATACCAATAATTTTGCAAATAAGTATATATATGTAATTTTTTTCAACATGGCACATCTTCTCAGATCTAGTGGTACTTCACTACTAATGCAAGGACATGAAAAAGAAACAGCATTAAAGTTTCCCTAAATGAAAACACTTTGGATAGTAACGATTTTTTTTTGCCATAACTACTTCCTCGACATGAGCCCGGCCAAAACCACCTATACCTATATCCAGATTTTTGCCCCATGACTCAGCACTATTATTCT
The DNA here is from genome assembly GCF_030265065.1 of Corythoichthys intestinalis. Lineage (NCBI taxonomy): Eukaryota > Metazoa > Chordata > Actinopteri > Syngnathiformes > Syngnathidae > Corythoichthys > Corythoichthys intestinalis. The sequence continues at coordinate 24,015,239 of NC_080402.1, forward strand.
TACCTTTTTGACCAATATACAATGTTAGTGGTTCAACTAACACGCTGCTTGTTTTCTAAAAAGTGATACTTCAATACAAAGTTCTCAGTTATTTCATGGACACTCAGAGAAGTATTCAGTCAACAACATGTTTTTTATTGAGGACTGACTCTGCAAACGTGGTTGGCTGACGTCCTCGTCACTCTCCAAATCAACACCCACAGTTTGGCCTTCGTTCAGATTTGTGAAGTCCTAACCAATGAATGAGACAGCTGACCAGGTCTGTTAAGAGGTTGAAAATTCTGAACAGATAATATGCTTTCAGAATCGTAACCCTTTAGTTGCTGATGTGAATTCGACTGTTGACACGCCTAGATCACAGATGAGAAACGTGTTAGTGTACTTTTAATTGTTCAGAATTTTTTTTTAAGTCCTTCTCTAAAGGCCCTAAAAGTTCCACACTGAAGTATAGAGGTCTTTGGTGCTACACTGCTGTGCAGGGACGCACATATCTGCTGTTCATCTTAAGAAGTCTCATAACTTCAGCTGCGTCAAGCTGGTTTCTACCTACCCCCTTGCTCTCTTAGCTGTCTGTCTTTTGTAAATCTGGGCAGTCTGAAGGTAAGCCGCGGGGCTTAGGTTGACGTGCTTTCTGGACTTTAATGGTGAAAAAGAGCTCGCGGGGCTTATAATGCAATGGAGGACTATCGAGTATTATCATTATTTCTACACAAAATAATGCACTTGCCTGTGCCTGTGATCACACACACACGCGCACAGATTCACACCACGTGGGGAGGTATGGAAGGTACACCGTGTAACTATGGAGGCGGGTTGGGAGGTGCAGGGTCATTTTATAAGTAAGAGTGCATGGGGCCAGACCTCGCCCCAGGGAATATGGGGAGGCAAAGGGGAGCGAGAGGAAATAGCCAAACTGAAACCACATGCAAGGTCAAGTGCACTCGGTAGCAAAGTCCAATAAAGCTATGTTGGCGGCTGTCTGTGAAACTTTCTGGCTTCTTTTATCAAGTATGCTTATAGCAAGGATAATTACTAAGTTGGAGAAAGTTTTCTATTTATTGGCTTAGAAATTGGCCTGCCAATCAATCAACGTTAGAATTTACCTCACTAGTAAAATCTAAAATGTTCTGGCCATAAACTCAGACAATATACAGACTTTGATGAGGGGTTAATCATAGTTCAACTTATTTATAAAATTAAGATAAATAACTGCGCAACACAGGTCACATTTTGCCATTTTACAAAAGTGGATTGTTGCTTCCATGTATCTTGATCCTCACCAAAATCTAATGATTTCCTCATTCGGTCATTCACTACCCTTTCATTAATGAAGCCATTTTAGTATTTATCGCCTAATCCTGCACATTAACAAATGCATGGAGTCTCCTTTCTAGAGGTTAATAAATATTACAGGTGGCAGAGGGAAAAACACAGCATGCCACAATGACTTTACACTCAGACTTTTCTCAATTTGTCTGCACAGTCACAGTGCCAGCATTCCTCTTTTACTTGCCAGCCAAAATTTGGCAGCGGATAAAAAAAATAGAGGCTTTAGGTTACAACATGAGAACATATTCTTATAAAACTCTAGAAAAGAAGAAAAGAATTGGTGCCACATCAATTAGAAATCTGTAGCCAATAAAGACTTGGCAACCCTGAATGTGGAAAAAAAAGACCTTAGTGCTTTGAGGAAATTTGCTATTCAGATATTGCACCTACATATGAATTTGGGGCTGGCATCTGCTGAGAGTAGGGTGACACTGTATATCTGAAAGCAACATAGATGATATTGATTCTGACAACAATGTACAACTCACACTTACTTGACCGCAGTGAGCAGAACATTATCCACGAGTCATTAAAAACCTTAGACAAGTGGGTCTTGTATCTTAGTTACATAAGTTGATTGAAAGTTTTGCATGTCATGTAAGAACCAGCTTTGCTTTGGCTGTGCTAGGTGATTGTTAGGGCTGACAGAATTTCTGAAACATAATTTTTCCAACTAGCGCACTTACTCTCACTCAGCCCCGCTCTCTCAGCCGCAGCATTATGGCCACATTCAAATAATCTTCAACGAGCAAGACACTTAGGAATTAGATTGACATGACAGGCATCCATGCATTTGTCTGACTTCGGCGCATGTGCCGTGGGATCAATTCCCACTCAGTAGTAGCAGTGTGATTGTGGGTGTGAATGGTTGTCTGTCTTTATGTGTGTCCGACAATTAGTATTCCGCTTTTTACCCAACCGGTATAATCTCCAGCATCCCGTGACCAGAGTTGTTAATCTTACTTTTAAAAAGTAATTAATTACAGTTACAAATTACTTCTCCCCAAAAGTAATTGAGTTAGTAACTCAGTTACCTCAACGTGAGAGTAATTAGTAACTCTGCAAAGTAACTGACGTTACTTTTAATGTTCTACACGTATTTACATGATCCATTCCATAATGTCTTTCACATCAAATATGTTTATAGTAATTGATCGAACTGAACTGTCCTTTTCATTAAAAAAAAACAAAAAAAAACATAAGTCACCCTTTTTACATTTTAAAACATTTAAAATTTCACCTATATAAGACTGTAATGGTATACAAACTTAAACTTTCAAATACTGTGAGAAATACTGTATGCTGTGTACTGTAATACTCAAATACTGTCTGTACTGTCACACACATAATATATATAGATTAGGGCTGTCAAAATTATCGCGTTTATGGGCGGTAATTAATTTTATTAATTAATCACGTATAAAATATTTGACGCAATTAACACACATGCCCCGCTCTAATACATTAAAACGACAGCACAGGGTCATATGCACTTGTTACTTGTGTTTTTGGGAGTTTTGTCGCCCTCTGCTGGCGCCTGGGTGCGACTGATTTTATGGGTTCAGCACCATGAGAATTTTGTAATTATTGACATCAACAATGGCGAGCTACTAGTTTACTTTTTGATTGAAAATTTTACAAGTTTTATTAAAATGAAAACATTAAGAGGGGTTTTAATATATAGTTCCATAACTTGTACTAACATTTATCTTTTAAGAACTATAAGTCTTCCTATCCATGGATCACTTTAACAGAATGTTAATGTTAATGCCATCTTGTTGATTTATTGTTGTAATAAACAAATACAGTACTTACTGTATGTACAGTATGTTGAATGTATATATCCATCTTGTGCCTTATCTTCCATTCCAACAATAATTTACAGAAAAATATGGCATATTTTATAGATGGTTTGAATTGCGATTAATTAAAATTAATTAGTTTTTAAGCTGTGATTAACTTGATTAGAAATTTTAATCGTTTGACAGCCCTAATATAGATATATTTTTCAATCTGCAGGCTTGAATATCTTCTCTCTTCTAACTTTGCTCTAGTTGTTTTGATTTTTAAAAAAAAAATCACACATGTTTATGGATACGTCATTCAAGAAAAGTTCAGGGCAAGTGAATATTTTTGGTAATAAAAAAACAAAAACAACTTATTATTGTATTGTAGCATCTACTAGGACAATGCCCACTTGGTGATGATAATGCATAATGAACCGGAAAACCGTCTATTATTTTCAATTAATTGTACTCACCTGAATGCCACAAACCGTATGCAAATAGTTTCCTGAGCGTTTAACATGACACTTACTAAATGAGAACGAAAATGCTACGCTAACGCTCCGAGCTACCTAGCATCGCGTTTGCAACAGCGTCAGAACCCCTTTTCCCTCCTCCCCTCTCACGCTCTGCTCTCTCTGTGTCTCTCAGACATTTCTCGCGTCATTCAACCAACGTAATAACGTATAGTAAGGCACGCCTTTACATCCTCAGTGACGATAACGGTGTTGCAAAGCTGGGAAAAGTAGTTAATTAGATTATTCACTACTGACAAAAATAACGCCATAGTAATGCCGTTATACTCTAACGGCGTTATTAACAACACTGCCTGTGACCCTGACAAGGATAAGTGATGTTGAAAATGGTTGGATTGACTGGCACGTGCAACTGAGATGCAATGACACAATTTGCGTGGGCAGTGTCGCTTATTTCTCGTAAGATTTATATTACAGTTACTCTGTCAATTTTCCTCGGCAAGGCATTGGCATTTACTGATATGCCAATTTAGATTAATTTGAGGCAATTTCATCCCTTAACAATTGCTAATATTCAAGATAAAAAGTCATTCTTTCAATCAGTGCAGATTGACTTGTTTTAACGAATGTGGAACGGTTAGTTCCCATGGCAATGGAGGTGGTTGAGATGCAAAAAAAATTTTTTCGTCTGATTATATTAGTACCAATTTTTAACCCATTTCTAAACAAATCACTGACTAAATTCAAAAGCGAAACTGTAAACTTCACATTCTTTTGTAACCGAATGTTATATACTGCCAGAGGTGGGTAGAGTAGCCGAAAATTTTACTCACAGTAAAAGTAGCGTTACTTCAAAAAATATTACTCAAGTAAGAGTAAAAGTAGTCATCCAAAAAATGTACTGAAGTACAAGTAGAAAAAAGTATCCAGTTAAAAGATTACTCAAGTAATGAGTAACATTGTGAGTAACTGCTCATTTTTGTCTGATTTTTTTTTTTTTAACAATGGCATTTTTTTTTCTACCAGAAAAAACATATCTATATGAACTGTTGTAATAATGAATGTACAATAACCCATTACATGACCACATTAAGCCAAAGACAAAAAAAAAAAAAAAAAAACATCATTGAATTCCGGCAAAAGAGAAAAAAACTGAAATGAAGCATTATTCGTCCAGAGAGCATGAGTGCCTTGTCCTGTAGTGGAGAAAATAGTCCCTAGTTTGAATAGTGAATACTGTAGTTCCTTAATAGTTACTATTATGACATTAAAAAGATAATATATCCGGTTTTCCGTGGTCAATCGGTGCCAAATAAAAACTGGGAACGAGGTTTAAATCCGTGCTTTCGAGTCATTTGGGGGGCAGCGCTCTATGTCAAATACTTCATTTTTTACAGTGCTTTAAAGACGCCACGTGATTGAACAGGCTGACCTGATCATAGAACGGAAGCTTGTGTCTGAATAATGGAATCATATGATTATTGTTGCGACGTCTGAAATTTGTAGCGCTACTCTTGGCAATGGCATTGCTGGCAAATAAATATAATTAATCTAATATGTAGAATAAAGAGGGAAAATGAAACGACTCTTGTGTAGCCCAAAGTAGCAGAGTAAGAGTAACATTTTTTTTCAGGTCTACTCAAGTAAAAGTAAAAAGTATGGCTTAGTAAAACTACTCTTAGAAGTACATTTTTCTCAATAAGTTATTCAAGTAAATGTAACGGAGTACATGTAGCGCGTTACTACCCACATCTGAATACAGTATGTACAAAATGGATTTTGGAAGTGTAAACCATGGAGAATAGTAATATTTTAGTTGAAATTCTAGGAAAAGATTCTTCAAAGTCAATCACTTTTTGGTTAGGGTTGCCTGACAAGTCTGTTGTTTTTGGTGGAAATTTGCACCATCTCTTCCCATCTCATCTTATTTCTCATTCTCAGGTCTCCAAAGACCCCACCCCTTGACACACTCGCATTTCCCCTCCCCCTTACACACAGCTCCATGTTGAAGAACAATAGTTATAAGGCATGGCGGGCCTGGCTAACCTAACCCACATGCCAACATTGTTTCGCCCATTTTTCATCTGCACTCCTCACTCTTTGTGTAGGCGCGTGTGTGTGTGGGTCAGGCCAGACCTGCCAAACAAAATTCTACCTTTGCGCCAACAATGAGATACCACAGGGAAGGAAAGAAACATTTTCTCACAGAAAATCGATTATGACATGACCGATTATGACCCACATGTTTGCACACTCACACACAAGCTCATCCTTGCATCCACAGATGTTTCATGTATTTCTGTTCTGAGTGCATGGCGGATTCGCTCTTGATTGGCTTGTTAAATTACTGGCTAATAGACTGCAGTGAAGTACTTTTGCTCTTTTCCAATCTAAGTGCATCGATAAGGTAATTGCAATATCTACATAGGATACTATAAAACAAATTGTATTTACAGTACAGTGATCCCTCGTTTTTCACGGTTAATGGGGACTGGGTGAAAAAGTAGTAACCCCCCAACCCCCATTTTTTTTTTTTTTTTTTTTTTTTTTTTTAATGTGTTTAACTCATTCACTCCCAGCCATTTTCACCGGAGCAAGGCCCTTCACTCCCAGCCGTTTTACTGGATTTTGACCTCAAGGCCCACAGAAAATTCTGTTCCAAAGAGAAAGATTAGACTCTCTTCTTTCAGCAGGAAAAAAAAAGTTAGTTCATATCTTTTTCCATTCTTTAGAAATCAGCATTAGAAAATAGCTTAGTTTGAGCAATTTTCCAATTTCTGATGAAAAAAAAACTGAGAAATTTAGCTTTTTGTGAAAGCATATATTTCAAACATAACTTTGACTTTAACACAGCTATTTTTTTGCTTTAGTTACATCCGAAACATCTGAATAATGTTTTCCTTATACAAAATAACATTAACAAAAAGACAAATAGAGCTTTTGATCGCAAAGTAACAATTTATTTACACATAACTAACTGAGAGATGACGCTGTCGTTGCCGCGACAGCTACGTAAACTTTTCCCTCATCTCCGCCTGTCTCATAAAGATGGATTTTTTTGAGTCTCTGTGGGGTCTGCTCGGCGAGCAGCACGAACTCAATGACATCGTCCGCTGCACTGGTGGTCCCGATCGTTCTGCTCGGTCGTCCAGCGCCTGGCATCCTGGGCGTCCTCTCGGTTGTTCTGCTCGGTCGTCCGCCACCTGGCATCTTTCCGCCGGCGCCCCGGCCGTGCTTCCTGGCCGTTCGTTGCCGTTGAATCGGGTTGTGGGTCTTACCAAATGCGCTACTGGCCTCCAGTGGCCAGTTTTAGTGCTTTAAAATGGATTTTCAGCATTGTGCTTTGGACCTCAGTTAAATCAGAACCCAGAGATGTCTCTTATGAAAAAAAACATAAAACACGTATTCATACGTCTTTGGGACACTGAAACAATTCAAAATAGAACATATTTATACGTTTTTAGGAGCAAATTAGTTCATGTTTTATTCAGATTTAGCATTGGAAAGAGATACATATAAGACATGATTTTTCCACTCCCCCTCTCCCAAAAGATAATTAGAAAAAAATAAAACTTTTATGCACATATATTTTAATATATTTTTTAAGCACTTCAAATGTAATAATTATGATAAGTTTTAAACGTGTTCTATTCCCATCGAATTATTTTTAAACAAGAATAAAATAGAAAAATGCTTGTCTTCATTAAATGCTTCATTAAGTGAGTCAAATCCGCTCAAGCTGCTCACTTACACACAATGAGTTGCCACAACAACTGTTTAACAAGCTAAACGATGATTGACGCATGCGGCGCTTGGAGGTTTTGACTTCCAAACATCTCTGGCAAGATCAAACCTTAACTTCTGTCAATCATCGTTAACTTTCATAAGCAACTCCAGTGCACTGCCAGACCAAGAAAAGCAGGAGTGAGAGGGAGACTACGTAATCGGTTTGGAACAGCTCAACTGTATTTATTTATTGATTATTTTTAAATTGAAAAAAAATCTGTGATGGATTGAGGGCGTGAAGTTTGAAGCTCAAAGTAGCAAGGGATCACTGTATATCAAATTGAAAAAACAACATCAACAACCTATCTGATCAGACCTTACAGCTGGAAATGTGCAACTATATTGCAAAGCACAGCACATGCAGGCCGGAATGTGTGGGAGCTTAACACAGGCAGTGTCATTTCACACATTCATGAATACCAGGAAGTAAGATCCAGGAAGAACTGCAATAACCAAGCACAGGGTGTCACTGTGTGTGTCAGGTGAAGAGTGACACGATGCCTTCACCGGTGGAAGTAAGAAAAAAGGTCTCTTTGGAGATTCATTCACAAATAGTAAATCACCTTGTGTGGCGTTATTGTAAGTATCTGTATGGGTGTGTATGTGTGACAAGTACGTCATGTTTTTGTTCCACAGTTGGCATTATATCCTGTAAGGATGGACCCCACTATATATTCTATAGGAGCAAAACATTCTACAGTACTTTTGAGTGTAACAGTGGAATTGTTGTGGTTGTTATTTTTTTTTGTGTGTGTATGTTTTTTCAACATTTGTGTGGTCAAAGGTCACAGATGTCGTACCTGAGAGAGAATCTATGTAAAGGGCACTCAAAATTGAGTCATGGGGTTGAGGTCAGATTTGACGCTGAGTTCTTCCACATCAAATACATTCAAACCAGGCTTTAAGAACCCCAATTGTTCGTCTAAACTTGGAAGCATTGTCAAAAGATCATTGTCTGATTAGGCATGATTAATGAATAGATTGTTATTTGTGCACTGACTTTGTTAGTATTGTATGTGCCCAGCGGAGTGATCTGTGTAAATTCACTTACTTTCTTAACATGCCTATAAATCATATATTTAACAAATATTGTGGTCACTATAAAACACATTTCAATTTATTATTATTTTAAAATAATTTGTATCCAATACAGAGGACACTGTGGATACGACAAGGATAAATCAGGATATGTAGTTCAAACCTTGGACCTTGCAAACAGTGTCTGACATAATGATTTACCCAAAACGACTTTACCTTTTTTCAGTACAGAGTTGTCATGGAAAACTGATTTATGATTGGCTGTTTTTTTTTAAAAGCCTTGGCCACGATAGCATGAAAAGAGAGACATAAAGTTAATTCTCAACCTTGAATTGTAGCAATTTCTTGAATAGTTGAGCAGAGGCAGTGAGACCCATTCCAAGATCTGTTTTTTCTCTATATCACACATGCCAAAAAAAAAAAAAAAAAAATTCCCTACAATCATTACGGTTCTCAGTAGCTCATTACTTGAAGCCAAATGTTTGGACTTGAAATCAAATGACCTCATCCTTTCTTTAATATCAAACGTGTGAAATATGTGTTTATTACAGTAAGTGTGCCATTAATTCACATTTCTACCTCTATTTTTTTTTTCGTGCTTTGATGAGAGTGGATTTCCAGAGTCTAAGTCGATGTCATTGTTTCCCCTCACCATCACAATTTGATACACAATTAAACTAAAGCTTCTAATGCAGTGTGCTTATACCATATTTACTGTGTGAACAAAATATGACCATAGTCCTATTCAGTATGATGCTCTTCTGGCAACCTGCATGTTTGCTATTTTGCTATATTTAAAATTTTAAATGTGTATGGATTTGTAGTAATTTGTGTAACCTTCCTGTCTCCTTCCCTGCTTGTTCCTGATTGGAATAAGTAATGAGATAATGATAGATCGTAGCGAGGAGGGGCATCTGCATTGTGTCAGTCAGACAGAAAGGCTCTGAGACATATAACTTGAGAACCGCATTATCTTCAATAGGCAAAATATTTATGAATTAATCACGTGAAAAATATTACGATGTATAATACACACTGACAAAGTATTCACTCACCTCTCATCACTCACATATTAGCTGAGGTGACCTTTCCAAATATTTCAATCATACATAATATGCATTGACTATCCATAGTGTTCAATGTCGTATGTCCACCATTTGCTGCTATAAAAGCTTTACGTCTTGGAGGATGATGCCCTACCAAGCAATTTTGGACAATTTTAGATTCCATGCTGCTAACTGTAGGAACGGATTGGTGTATTCCTGCTCCACCATGACTGCGAACAAGTGCACAAAGTAAGGTCTTTTGCTTCAGCTTATTTTTATATTAACAAAGATGAATAAAATGACAGCCAACAACAAGGGTCCTCAAGGGCCGATGCGGGTCCTGGCTTTTGTTCTGATCCAGCACAGACACTTTAACCTATGAAGTTTCTGCTAACACACGCAGCACTTCACTGCAATCAACTGATTAACATATTTTCGCACTGAAAGGCGCACTTGACTATAAGCCTCTACCCAGAAAATTTGGCACGAAAACGGCATTTGTTCATACATAAACCACACTGGACTATAAGCCGTAGCTGTCCTCACTGTTTTATGAGATATTTACACCAAAAGATATTAACCGGTAACACTTTATTGGACAGTGGCATCATACTACTGTCATGAAACCAAATGAACCACCATGATTCATTCATTGCTTCATGAAGCTTCATTTGGCCATCACTGGTCCTTTGGGGAAGACAGTCAACCTCTGCTGCCACCTGCTGTCAACACTGTTGTTTATTATCTGTTATTTACATCTGTAGCGCAGATGTAAATAACAATCAAAATTCATGTTCTGTGCTAATTACCGTTTTGGCCCGAATATAAAACAGTGTTTTTTGCATTGAAATAAGACTGAAAAAGTGGGGGTCGTCTTATATCTGCGGTGTAGACATTATACCCATTCACGATGATAGATGGCGTCAGATATCATTGAAGCGATGTTCTGTCATGACAGATCTCAGTTACTCTCAAGTTTAACCAGTTTGCATTATTTTATTGCAATGTTTTTTCTTATTCAGATTTGTTTCAAGACTACAGTTACAGTTAGACTTAAATTTGACGGTTAATGCAGTTATTGCAATTTTGTTGTTTTATCACAATAGATTGGTTTATTTACATTTCAAAAACCAGAAGCCATTCATTTACGAATGTGATTGCACTTTAGTTCACATATTTAAATGTTCAGATATTAAGATTTGAATGAGGCAAAATAAATTTTTTTTTCCTTTCAAATATGTTGTTATAATCAATTGTTTCAGATGTACTGTAATTATTTTCTGTATAAAAATTAATTTGGTGTTCAAAAAGTCTTTTTTCAAACTTGAGTCTTGAAAAAGAGGGGGTCGTCTTATAATCAGGGCCGTGTTATATTCGGGCCAATACGGTATGTCTTCAGTTACTGTAAGAGTTGTTTCATTAATTGCTAGTTATGGTATTTCGTAACACTTTATTTGACAGACAATCATAATTATGACACGACACTGTCATGAGCATTAATTAATGCTTATAACAGATGTCATTTAAGTGTTTTCCGGCAAATTACCTCACTTTTGAAAGGATGTAAAAGATCCAAGCTGGACATAAATGGAGTTGAAGACATAATTTGCCGGATGACACTTATTGACATCAGTCATAAGCATTCAGTAATGCCCATGATTGTCTCACATCATAATCATGACAGTCTTATGATGCCGCTGTCAAATAAAATGTTACCTATCAACCCAAATAAATCAACAAATAAGCCTCACTGGACTATAAGCCGCAGGATTCAAAATGAAGGAAAAAAGTAGCGGTTTATAGTCCGAAAATTACGGTACACTTGTAGGACACCAGATTGGTGAAAAGGTGTTGTCTTGTTTGGTTGGAATGAAATCCTGAACCCACTACAGCCCTGCCCAACAACATTTATACTTTATAACAGAGACGCCTGTAATAGACATACCACTGCTGAACAACATTTATACTCTATAACAGGGGTCTCCAAACTATTCCACATAGGGCCACAGTGGGTGCACGATTTCATTCCAACAAAACAAGATGACACCTTTGCACCAATCTGGTGTTTTACAAGTGTAATCAGTTGATTGCAGCCAGGTGCTGCATGTTTTAGCAGAATCCTCATTGGTTAAACTGTCTGTGTTCGATCAGTTGGAACAAAAACCAGGGCCTGCAGCGGCCCTTGAAGACCGGTTTGGAGACCCCTGCTCTGCTCTTAAGGCAGGAATAACACTTAAGTCTTGATGTTGTATACAATAGTGCTCCGCGGTCTGATTGAACATGTGGTTCTACTAATATCCATATGGAACTGCCTTCATTTTAAAATAATACAATGTGGAAAAAAAGTGGGGGCTACTTTTCAACCAGGACCTAGGTCCGAAACCTCGAGCGTTTTCACTGAAGACTCCCTGATGAAATTCTTTATTCATGTGTGAACATTTGCGTAGAGGCATTCCTGCCTGTCTCTCCAATTGTGTATTTAAGTAGATGCTGGCAGCGTGTGTTATTGATCCGCAAGGGTGTGTTCAAACTCAAGGTGGCCTTTCCATCTCTGTCTTCTGTCTAACAGAGATCCCTGTTGGTCTGTATGCACTCCATATTGTCTTTAATTCATTATCTGGCATGGATGAAGTGGCTGTTGAAGCAAGTCTGCAAGTTCACCTTTGAGAATCAGCTACACAATGCAGCATATTAAATGCCATACAGATGTAGGGATTGTTGGCCTTCCATTTTTTTCTATAATTGAACCTAGAACATTATTGTTCTTTGTCGGCTAGAAAGAATGTGCTTTTAGCGATTTGATATTAGGTAATTAAAATGTTACACAAACATTCACAGAAGCTTGAGTTGTGAAAAGGTTGGGTTGATACTGGTTCCAGATTTAATCTTCCACAGGGATGACCTGTAACAACTTTGATGAGCCAGGGACTTTTCATCCAACAAAATTACCATTTGGCTCCAGGCAAAGTTTACAAAAGAGTCCACAGCTGTCAACATGGCTGTAAATTATTACCATTGTGTAATTGCCTGATATATCAGCTATCCTTGTCAAGTGTTTAACTATTCATGTCAATGTGACCTCAAGTGGTTCCTTGAATTTCCATACGACAACATAACCGTTTGCCAGATGACGGTCTTGGAGTTTCTCATAGCCAGCTGAAGACATTTGTTGTGTGTTAGACCAGAAAAATAGCTGCATGAGGTTATGGAGGCGGGGACAAAATTAGCATAGCTTGTGTCATTCTTAAAGTAGTGAATTCAAAATATGGGAGAATCCAGGTCCAATTATAACAAAGGCCGATTTTTTCGTGTTTTTCAGATTCGAGTGAGGCATTAACTTGACGGTTTGAACGGGACAAGTCGCATAGAAGTGGACAATTTCAAATATGATCTGGGTCACGTTCGTATGTGGTTTAAATCTGATCTGGACCACATTTTTTCAGAATGTGGCGGCAGTCTGAACTGTCAAGTCTCCCAAATCGGAATTCATGCAGCAATCATGTCAGCAAAGAGCGAGAGCAGCACGAAAGACGGCAGTGATTTAGCTGTTCATTAGCGTTAGCGCCTAGCTTGAACTCGGCTTTCACTATGTAGGAGGCGGGCTTGACCACAGTCATAAAAAAAAAAAAAAAAAAAAAAAAAATACAATGAAGAAAAGGATAAGCATGATAATGCTCAGTTTCTTACTGTGCGCCAAATGAGCAATATTTCAGTATTGCTTACATGGGTCAGTCGGGGCAAATTGACGCACACACATAAGGGCTAAGTGTGTGCGTCATGCACGCACAGTGCGGAGTTTTTTGTTTTGATGCATCTGTTTGCTCAGCGCATGTCGGATTGCGTATTAGTGCGTATGCGTAATACTTGAACGGGCTCAATGGACAAAGGCAGTCTGAACGGGCATGCCAAAAAAACAGATACGACAAAAAAATCGGAATTGTGCATAAGGACTTGAAGTACGAACCTAGCCAATAATTTCAGTATTCCAGTTAAAAATCTTTACTGGTATCATTATGTGGCAAAATAACATGCTAGAAAATCTATAAAAAACATTTTTTCCATCAAAACTCCAGAAACTCCCTTACACAAGTGTTGGTCTGCATGTACCTTTGTATGGATTTCCGATAAGGTCTGAGCACACTCCTGATGAGACAGTTGGTCCCCTGATTCCAAACGAGGATCAGTGCTTAAGTCAGGTCTGTGGCATACATCCCAGAGGTGCTCATTTGGATTCAGGTCTTTCATATAGGAGCTGACCATTCTCCATAGAGTCTTGAGACCTTTCGTCTGCTGCTTCCTGAATTTGAACATGCTTTCTGAAGGAATGGAGCACTATTCCTAATATTCCTGTGATAGATTGGTGATTAGTTAACAGGGTAGTTTTTCTTATGTTCACATAAATGATGAAAGTGAGAATATCTTAACTTTTATATCAAAGAAAATAAGAGAAAACCATAATTTTGACTTGACTGCCTCACATTTTATTTGGATAATCATTACTTATACTCATAACATACCACAAGTATCAATTTAATTCTGTTCTAAATGCAAATTAGCATGGCACTGAGTTAAGAACACTCATCTGTTGCTGTAATAGCCTAATGCATACTCAAGATTACTTCATAGCCTCTTTCAAACATACTTGATTATACTGTATCTACAAATGCCAGTGCAAACATCACTGTGCCAAAAGGAAGTTGTAGCTTAACTTTGGCCTAGAAATGTAGTCTCTGGGCTCAAAGGCTTCAGGGTTGGACGATCACAGTGGAAACCCTTGGATGAGACTTTGAAAAATGGAGGCAGCATGCTCTGGGTAAATGACAAAAAGGATCGCCCAAAATGCAAAGTCCAGAAGCCAAAATCTGTCATCATGTAAATTTGTGTCTGGGCCCTTGGCAACGCCAACATATATTTCTGTGATGGCACCATTAATGCCTATTCTCAGACAAGATTAAAGTGATTTTGGAGCAATCTCGTGTACTGTATGTCATACTTTTATAAAGATGACTTTTTCATTGGCGCCTATGCGCAGGAATGAAAAACCTCATTTGGCTGCCACTGCAAAAACACACTCTAGTTGTGAAGAGGCTGCGGGTGCTGGACAGTCGAATTTTTACCCTCAAATTAAAGGCTGTTTGGCACATTTTTAAGTGAACCTCAAAATATGCATTAGCAGAAAATGGCACACAAACTGACTTATGTCAATAATGAGGTGTTACATACGGTAGAGTGCATATTTATGAAATTGCGTAATACAGTAAAAACAAAAGTTTCTAATGACCCACTATTGTCTGAGACACACACACACATACACGAACACATGCAATCGTTGATGGTTCCCAAGGTGACATGCACCAATGAGTAGAATTTTCCAGGCGGTGTCCGGAACAGAGGACACACCAGAGTTTGTCTTAGAGTGTCGCTTTGATCTAAGTAGGTAGGTCAGTATGTATGGAGGGCAATTCCTGACCTATAGCTCAAAAGCTCGCCCATAATATTCAATAGCTGTAGAATTTATGCTTAATAACTTTCAGCAGTTTGGAATCTTAGAGGATGCGTACATACAGTATATACATACATCTAATAAAAGTTAAAGATAGCTCTCTTTCTCGCATACACACATGCTTGATGGCATTCATGGTAAAAGGGTAGACCAGACATGGTTATAAAGTATCTCTACGGCTGAGTCAGACGAACAAGATTTTATGAGGCCTGGCACTGCTGTGCATGCATTTGTGTGTTTGAGAGTGAAAGCATGCGCCTGACAGCAGATGTAATTGAAGTAAATATGTTAAATCACCTTTATTTATTATCAGTCTTCAGAATCTTTGCTGACAAAGTAGGCTTATGACCCATGACCAAATACATAATTATATACAAATATAATAATTTGACACTTTTTGGGAGCATCAGTACGTTGTTACCATGTATAATTTTCTTTGACCTCTATGACTAATGTGAGACTAATTATTATAATTGATACTAAGAAATTCCTGTGAGAAACGTGTAATAAATGTTGGCAATAACGAGTGACACAAAACCAGGACCCCCTTTATCGCAGGACTCGACTGGCGCATGACGTTATCGACAACAGCTGTGGAAAACACCCCATCAGTGAAGCAACAAGAAACCTAATAAACATCTGGAAAAGAAAACATGGGCTGTTTGTCAACACCATTAGCCTTCAGTTAAGGAAATGCTGTAGTCATAACATGCTTACAGCCCCCCCCCCCCCCCATTTATAGTTTGTCATTAATCATGTAACCATAATAGTAACCAATCAAGTCACACTGTGAGAGAATGTGATAAAGCCAATAAACTGTATGTGAACCCTAGGTGATACTTGTACTGTATATAAGCCTATTTTAAGTTATGGTGCTTATGTATTAAAATCTTTAGTAGGTCTAACACAATGTTGTTAAGGGTATTAAAACACTAAGGGGCTGTGAGATATCAAAAGAACCGTTATGTGGCAAGATAACAAATATTAATAAAGTTAACAAAAAAATAAATCGCTTTCATGAGCAATTATCGAAAATAGATTGAAAATTACGAACATTTCCTAAAGTATTCCGGAAACAGCCGAATGGGGCAGAGACGTCATAACAAGGAAACGAAAGGTCGAGGCAGGTGCCATCGTTGTTTATCGACGAGAGAGTTGCGTTTGCGTTTTATCAAAAAAATCACTAAAATGGTTCAAACCTGTCATGCTATTTGGTCTGCAAATACCCATTTGTCGCAATGTTGTACCCATGAGTTCCCGAACGCGAGAAAAAGAGCTGGACTACATAGACAATGAGTAAAGTTCGTCCGTGCTAAGAGGGCTAATTTTGCAGACCCAGCCTTGTGCGCATTTTACACCTGAAAGCTATTCGAACTATGGACAAATGAAATCAGGTTTTGCTAAGAAACTGCTGATGAAAGCAGCCACCATACACGCGCAGCCACCTAAATGTCCCGAGATATCAAGAAAGAGGACGACTGGGTCTGATGAGACCACCCCAGGCTAACCAAAGGAGCAGAGCAGCCAAGCTCGAAATGGCCAGAGTGAGTACTCTTTTATAATAAAAACGTATCACGCATTGGATATAGGACTGAACACATGTATAAATTATCGCTCGTAAAATATATAGAACAAATCCTCGAATCCCATTCATATTTGTGTCTGTTGGCAGAGCGAAAACCTATGATAGCACAATAAATGATCATTATTCTATACATTACATTATTTTGTGGTCACGGTGTATCAGCTTCACAAAAAGAAATGCAAAACAAACCATTCGGTGTTTCCCACACAATGTTGCCGGTGTTTCATCAGTGTGATTGCTCCTCTCAATGATCCTTGTATTAGGCTGCATTGGCATTTGGGCTCAAATTGATAACCCAAAACACCAAAGAAAGGTTCATAACTCTCCTCGTCACCATTAGAAGAATGTTCGGATTTGTCGCTGCAACTAGAAACAAAATTGTCCGCTATCATCGCCGCCATTCAGTACTAAGCACTTAGCCGGTTGTTTCCTTGTAGTGACGTCACGCACACAATATGCTAGATTTCCGGGATCTCGTGGGCGGGTCCTTTTAGCTTGACAATCGATCCAAATTTCTATCATTTTCTTGGTGTTGCAATGTGTGTAATTACACGAAGTGGCACGATATGAATCCAAAAGGCATGCGTTTATGGATAAATGGTAGAATATTAGCATTTCCCCAGGTGTTGTCATATCCTTTAATAAAGGCGTTAGAGTATAACAACGTTACTAACAGCATTATTTTTTCAGTAGTGAGTAATCTAATTAATTACCTTTCTCTTCTTGGCAACTTACTGTTACTGACAATGTAAAGAAGTGCGTTACTACTAGGGCTGTCAAACGATTAAAAATTTTAATCGAGTTAATCACAGCTTAGAAATTAATTAATCGTAATTAATCGCAATTCAAACCATCTATAAAATATGCCATATTTTTCTGTAAATTATTGTTGGAATTGAAAGATAAGACACATGACGGATATATACATTCAACATACTGTACATAAGTACTGTGTTTATTATAACAATAAATCAACAAGATGGCATTAACATTAACATTCTGTTAAAGCGATCCATGGATAGATAGTAGTTGTAGTTCTTAAAAGATAAATGTTAGTACAAGTTATAGAAATTTTATATTAAACCCCTCTTAAAGTTTTCGTTATAATAAAATTTGTAAAATTTTTAATCAAAAAATGAACGAGTAGCTTGCCATTGTTAATGTCAATAATTACACAATTCTCATGGTGCTTGAACCCATAACATCAGTCGCACCAAAGTGCCAGCAGAGGGAGACAAAAAACAAGTAACAAGTGGCCATGACACTGTGCTGTCATTTTAATCTGTTTGAGCGGGGAATGTGCGTTAATTGCGTCAAATATTTTAACGTGATTAATTTAAAAAATTAATTACTGCCCGTTAACGCGATAATTTTGACAGCCCTAGTTACTACGCATTACTACGTTGGTTGAATGAAGTGAGAAAAGTCAGAAACACGGACTCACGGAGACAAGATAGCAGAGCAGGAGTGGGGAGGAGGGAAGATAGTTGTGACGTCATTGCAAACGCAATACTACTAAACTAAAGCTTTCACATGTCGAAAGTAGGCAGAAGGGAACTAATGCAATAACGGGAGCAATTTTAACAACTTTAATGGTTGATTCACAACATTAAATGACTTCCAAACATAACAAAGGTTACTATGTTGTTTTTTTTTTGGAATGAAAAAAAAAAACATGAAAGGTAACACCAGTTACTTTTCCAAGTAAATAATTACTCTTACATTAAGGTAACTGAGTTACTAATGCAATTACTTTTTGGGAGAAGTAATTTGTAACTGTAATTAATTACTTTTTAAAAGTAAGATTAACAACACTGGTCTAACCTGAAATCTTACTTTTTTGTGTCAAGTGTCAGGCCAAGACGACAAGGTGGACTCAGTTGCAGAGTTTCGGGCAAAAAACTTTTATTTGAAAACACAGGTTCTTCCGCTGACATGCGGGGATGAGAAAAGTACAAAAAGAAAGCGCTCCAACAGAGGAATGAGTCAGGATGACTAGAAACAAAACAAAAAGGTTCAACCAAAAAGCACTCCAAAGGGGAGGAAAGTTAATAACATAAGATGCTCCAAAAGAGGACAAAGTCAGGATTACTATGATCAAAATTTACAAACACAAAGCACTCCAAATGGAGGATAAATATACAGGGTTACTATGAAAGCTATGACACAAGGCTGCTGTGACTTACATGAGTAGAAAGACACTTCTGCACTGGACAAGGGAAACTAAGGCAATATATACACAGGAGGTAATGGGGAACAGGTGGAAACAATAGGTGATTAGGTGACCAGAGGAAAGGCAAGTACGCAGACACGAGGAGGTCGAAGCCTTCAAAATAAAACAGGAAATGACATGACATGACATCAAGTGGTTCTCAGAGAAGCCATCACTTGAATTTCAAGCATACTTCTCAAATAGCGTTTGCACATTGCTTATATGTTAAGCTAGATCACGTTAGCTCCAGTATGTGCCACCTAGGGTTGCCTGTATTGTAACTGTATAATTGAACCCTTAAGGTCCTGGGCTTTTTGTGTGTGTGTTTTTTTGGAAGTTTTTTTTTTTTTTTTTTTTTTTTTTAAATACTTAAAAAATAAAAAATAGATGTGACGTTACGAACTCTCAAGTAAACCTTTTACTTTATTAATATTATTTTTTAAAACATTTTATGTCATGACTTTGAGTTTAGTTTTGTTAAGTTTGTGCCCTAGTGTGTCTGGTCATAGTGATTACTCATTGATTTCACCTGTTGTGGCCTGCTCCTTGTATGTTGACCTATCCGCTGCCATTTGTATCACCCACCTGTCCCACATTGTCTCGTTACTCCATGTCTGTATTTAAGTTCCCCATATGCTGTCTGTTCTTTTGCGTCATTGTCAATCAGAGTGTCTATCCCAGTGTCGATATCGACGTCCAAGCCCTTGTGTTCCTGCATCCTCTGTTTACCTAAGTTTTGATGCCTTTTGGTTCCTGACGTAGTGTTTGCACTTTGTGTTTTTGTTAATTATCATTTTTGAGTTCACCCCCACTCTGCCATGCCTCCCTGTTGTTTTTTCCCTGCATTTGGGTGCTCCATGTCCCCCACATGACAATTCAGGTGCATTCAAAGTCCCCTCGGCTATAAAATGTTCGCAAATGATCACTCCAAATATAATGTGGAAATTAAACTGGAATAGACAGAATACAAAAATATAAACAAATAGTGAAAATGATGTACACAGAGAAGAACAAGAAAACAAATATCATTTTGAACATGCTTTTTACTTGGGCGTCACTCAAACCTCTTATCTCCCACATTCTTAGGTTTCCTCATTGCAAGCGACAGTACCTCCTCGACCAATGAGTTGAGCGGGATTGTCATTGTTCTCTCAGATCATTGGTCAGAAAACAGGAGAGGCGGGGAAATGCATTCCCCTAGATATTCTGAAAAGCACCATACCAGTATCCGTTCCTTCTACAAATAAAACACTATTTTCGATTTTCATGATAATAAGGGACAAAATACGTCCCTTGTAAACTCAATACCGGACGTTCACTTTTGTTTCTGAATAGGGGACAATTCCGTTTTTCAAAGGCTGGTAAATAGCTGATATACAGTGATCCTTCGCTTCTTTGCGCCCTCAGTCCATCACAGTTTTTCTTTTTTGTATTAAAAAAAAAAAAAAAAATACAGATGAGCTGTCCCGATCGGATCACGTTGTCTCCCTGTCCCTCTTGCTGCTTTTCTTGTTCAGGCAATGCACTGGAGTTCCTTATTAAAGTGAATGATGATTGACAGACATTGATTTTGTCAGAGATGCTTTTGAAGTCGAAACTTCGAAGTGCTGCATGTGCTAATCATAGTTTAGCTTGTTAAACACTTGCATTGGCAACTCAATGTGTGCAAGTGAGCAGCGTGAGCAGATTTGAATGAACTCACTCAATGAGGCATTTAATGAAGACACGTATTTTTCTATATTTTTCTTGTTTAAAAAATAATTCGGTGGGACAGCAACATGTTTAAAACTTGTAAAGCATTAATACATTTTAATGCTTAAAAAACATTTATTATAATACGTCAGTTTTTTTTTTTAAAAATGTAAAAAAAAAACATGTCTTATATGTATCTCTTTCCAATGAATAAATACATTGAACACACATACAAAAAACTAATTTGGATGCCTCAACCATTAGTAATTATAGGCCTATATCAAATCTTACATTCCTGGGGAAAATTATCGAGAGGGTTGTGTTCCAACAGATCCAGGTTTTTATGATGCAAAACAATCTTTTTAACTCATTTCAGTCTGGATTTCGGCCACAACACAGCACCGAGACCGTGCTTATCAAAGTCCTAAATGATATTCGTCGGAATACTGATGCGGGCAAATCATCTGTTCTGCTACTATTGGATCTCAGCGCCGCATTCGACACGGTTGATCACAATATACTACTCAGCAGATTGGAACAGTGGGTAGGGCTTACCGACACTGTTCTTCAGTGGTTCACATCTTATTTACATGATAGGGATTTCTTTGTGTCAATCGGAAACCATCAGTCAGAACGAACCAAATTCACATGTGGAGTCCCTCAAGCGTCAATTCTTGGACCACTCTTATTTAACATCTATATCCTTCCCCTGGCTCAGATTATGGAACAGTATGACATCTCCTATCACACCTATGCAGATGACACACAACTCTACATTTCTGTGTCCTCACATGATTATAGTCCCTTTGTCTCCCTGAGTAAATGCATTCATCAAATCAACGAATGGATGTGCCAGAATTTTCTCCAGTTAAATGTGGAGAAGACAGAAGTGATCATTTTTGGGCCAAAAAAGGAAAGGTCAAAGATAAGCAGGCGCCTTCGCAAAATGTCACTTACAGCTACAAATCAAGTCAGAAACCTTGGCGTAATTATTGACTCAGATCTAAAATTTGATGGCCATCTAACGTCCGTCACTAAATCTGCTTACTACCACCTAAAAAATATAGCCAGAATTTAAGGGGCTTCTGACTCAACAAGACATGGAAAAACTTATGCATGCATTCATTTTCAGCACATTGGAATGGAATGGAACGGAATTTTATTGTCATCATCATCGGTATCATTGACAATCATTGACAATTACAAAATGTGATATGATTTGCCCGAAGGAACCGAAGAAGATGACAAAGGCGGATGAGATGAAGCATATGCTTGTCAGTTTCCCGTCCCCCATACAACTAAAGATGCATATTCAGGCATGGAACATACATCAAAACTGTACGATAACACAATCAACAATCTGAGTTTAGTAATTTAGCGTCCAGTCAAGCAGCTCAATTAATTTCAGGGCGTTCCTGACATTTTTGCATCTGTTTGCTGTGGTACATTTTGTTGCGGCTATGTGTGTGGCAAAAGTGATTACCTATGTGTTATCACAGCTGGTGTGAGTAGCGGCAACAATTGGCGCACACAAAGGTCACTGTAACAGTTTCATCAGACATGAATGTATAAAATCACACAACATGCTGTACATATTTTATCCCAAGATTAATGTCTCCACAACGAAAACATGCTTATTATTCGTTTTATACAGTATCTTTTCCATATGCAAGACATTTGAATCAGGAGCTCGGTAGACACAGCAGATAATTATGTTTTTACAATTGGGGATTAGGAGCTTAATTGTAATACATTCCAGGAGATTGTCAATCATAATTGCAACACCCCCTCCCCCTTAGATGCCCGATTTATTCGTGTCATGTTATGTCCGTGCAAATTAAAGTCAGAGCCTTTGTTATCTTTAGTAGATAATCCTTAGTGTGTTCGGGATTCTTGTAGAGACTCCTATTATAGTCAGCTGGTCAAGACTCGTGATAGCTGTTATCTTCATATCTTGCGTCTTGACAAGGATCCTGCAATCCGATAACCAGTTGTTGGCTATTTTCCCAGCTTTCTTGAGTTGATGTGCTTTTCTTGCAATTTCGGCATTTCGGCGAGTCAAGTTGTCATTCAAAAAAATCTTTGACCCTTTCAGGTGGCGGCGCTGGTTAAGCAGGGCAGTCTTGGTCTTGTGGTCTGCCAGCTTCATGAGCACCGTCGCCGGTCCTCTCCCCCCAGATGGGAGCAGAAGACAGCGACGGATGTCCAGCAGTTCCATGTTTATTCCATACTCTTTCAGCTTAGCAATTACCTGTTGTGCCACTGTGTCCCCTGGGCTAGGCGTCAGTTGTAATCCAGAAATGATGAGCTCATTTGCGCGTCGGTACTGGTCGAGATCATCAGCCAAAATTTCCAGCCTCTTGATGCGAACATCTCTCTCCTCATCCGCCTGCTTGAGTTTCTTGTTTTCAGCGCAAAGTAACTGGAGCTCTCTGACGATTTCTTGATTCTGGTTTTGAATCAAGCCAGTCAAGGAGACCTCCAACTTCTGTATGGAGGACTTTATTTCATCCAAGTCTCCAGGTTTCAAATTCTTTGGAGCCATACTGGGAGTCGAGCTTGCTGGCCCTGAGCGCTTATCGGTTAAGATAAGAGAGTGCTTCAGGAGCTCAGAGTGCGTCTGTACACTTTGAAGCCTGAGCAGCTGAGACTTTTGCAACTGCATATTTACAGGTCTAGATAAAAAATCAGTCAGGAAGCTGTAGCTAGTACAGAATGCTGCAGCCAGAGTCCTCACAAATACAGGGAAACTGGACCACATTACACCGGTTTTGAAATCGCTACACTGGCTTCCAGTAAGTCAGAGGATATACTATAAAATACTACTCCTCGTCTACAAAACACTTAATGGCCTTGGACCAAAATACATGCTGGATTTGTTAGATTCCTATGAAACATCTAGACCCCTAAGGTCGTCGGGAACCTGTCTCCTGTATGTTCCAAGAACAAGAACCAAGGTGAGGCAGCATTTAGTTATTATGCTCCTCACCTGTGGAACAAGTTACCTGAAGGTCTGAAGTATGCTCAAACTGTTAGCTCCTTTAAATCAGGGTTAAAAACGCTTTTGTTTAGCACTGCATGTCCATAACTGTCTATATGTTTCAATCTATTTGCTTTCTATTCCTCTTGTGCTTATCCCAATTGGTGATTTTAATTATTAGCAGTAGTAGTAGTAGTATTTGTTTTATTTTTCATTTATCTTCTATTCTATCGTGATTAAATGCGATTTTGATGTATAATTTTATTTCCTATTTCGATTGTCTTTGTTTTTACGATCTGTTGATTTTAATGTGATTTTTATGATCTTCATGTGATGTAAAGCACTTTGAATTGCCTTGTGTTGAATTGTGCTATATAAATAAATTTGCCTTGCCTTGTCTTGCCTTAGAAAAATTTATTTTACTTCGCAGTTTTTCACTTATCGCGGCAGGTTCTGGTCCCCATCAAACCCGAAAAACGAGTGATCACTGTAGTGATGTATTGATGGACAAAGAAATGGGGAGCTTGAAAAAGCTTAATGGCATATTTTAGGGATGAGTGTACCCACACAAAACATACAGAACAACAACCACATAGCCTACTGTAAATACCACACAAAATTCCACAGTTCACATGAGTATTCCAGTTGTACGTCATCCTATGGAATGAATGTTTGAGCCCAAGTCAGGTCACCGCAGTCTTTTAAAATTGAGACTAAATTTGGTCTGCAACCCAACTATGTCTGGTTCTTCCTTCCGGTTTTTAAAAAAAATAGGCAGATTCAGATGTCATTGGAATGAACATCTCAACAAATATTTGTCTTTCCTTTCTTGAATGGAATACAACACATTTTTTTATTTATTTTATTTATTTTTTAGTGTTCTTGCGACACTAAAGTAGTAAGACTCCTGCACATTCATTTATAATAGTACTGTAACTTGCTTTATTTGTTTTCCTACTCTAGCTTTCTCAGTTGTTATTTTCCCACATGTATGGATAGTAAAATCAGTCTAACGTGTACTGTTGATAACATTTTTATCCAAAGAGGAATTTATTTTGAAATCTCAGCTATTCGGAAGTCATGTAATATCACAGAATGGGCTGTATTTGAACTTTAAGGTTCCATTGTATATGCTCATCTGATTCATCTGATGTGTAAAACAGTACAACTCCTCCCCAAAAAATCATATATAATTACGATATGAAAATTCATTTTTGTCAGAGTTCCCTCCACCAGTTGTTTATGTTTTGCAGTTGCTCAGAGCGCTGTCCCACAGATTTATGGGTAAGAGGTGGCACTGGGAATACACTGATTCTTTCGTCAATTCTCCCTCCAGAGACTGTTTGAAGGCATCTCAGCAGACAGGAAATCGGAGCGCGGTTGGTTTCTGTGCCTCGTTCGACACCTTCATAAGAAATGCACCCAGAGTGTCTGTTTGTACTGGCAACACCATTTCTAACCACTTTGGATATGGTGTGGTTTATCCATGACGAACCTTCCGGATATATCCACACAAAAAAAGGGCCAGTGTGCAAAAAAATTGACACTTGGCATGTCAACTCGTTCATAGTTCACCAAAGCTGCACTGTGTCAGTTTGAAGCTGAGTTTTTAACTGTTATGAATCATTTATTGACTATTAACATACATTGCTGTTGACTACCAATCATTAGCTCATGCCAGCAAATTCAACTCTTTTAGTGGTTCACTCTTTTTAGTTTTTTGGACGTATGACAGTTTATATTTATGTACAACAAGCAAAGGGGTGTGTTCACTTCTCAGTATTGTACTGGCACTTGTTTCGTATGTGTCATAACCTCACTGTCTTTGTGAAGAACGAAGGGAAATTTCCTGTAACATTATCCTGAAAAACACACGTGACGTCTGGGAAAGGTTTTCCAAATGTCACTATTGCGGCTCGCTCGTGAAAACATTTCAACAACTGGAAACAAGAAAAGTCGTACAATTGAAATGAGGTAGAATGGAGAGGTCAACGTCTATCTTTGGCCCTCCGTTTGACTCACACTCTTTACCCCCCCGTCATTCAAAGAACAGAGATTCCTCTCAATCCCCAAGTGGTAATTTCCTCACTGCTGACGGATGTGTCCTGTTCTAGTTATGACAAAGGAGGCAGCGAACACACAGTCACCTGGGATTGGTGGGGGAGGGTTGGGCTACACACAAACATGCTTGTGAAGGTAATGCAAAGGTGGTGCTTATTGTTTCTAGAAAATAAATTTTGTCTCAATTGCACCGTTCAATGAAAAGTGAGCAACAAAATCTTGTTATTTGATTCTTAAGCCTTTCAAGGATATTGGTCACTACTGGAGTTGTCCAATAATTACTTTTAAACCAATAACTAATATCACGATATTGTCCAACTCCCAAAATCCGATACTGATATGAAACCGATACGGATATATGCGGTTGTGGACTTAACATACTATGGTTAATTGTATTGTGATATCCCACTGGATGCTTTACTAATGTTAAATGTAACCTCCTAACCTAACCTCATTCACTTTGAAAGCAACATGCGTATTGTCCCAAAACCGATAATAAAAAAACTGATGTCGATATTATTCGATGTCATTTTAAAAATGCTTTTATTGGCCGATATTATCGACTACCCGATAATATTGGACAACTCTAGTCGATACAGGTGTAAAACAAGAAAACAAACAAAAAAAAAATGAATGAAATGAACAAAAACTGATATTTTTATAATGGGTCAAAATTATTTTTTGAACAAATCATGTGACTAGCACCTTAGACGGTCATTTACTTTGCGTATTATTAAAAAAAAAAAAAAAAAAACAGGAAAGGGCTATTTTATTTTTCCAAATGATTTTTTTCTTTGATTGAAAATATATATATATATATTTTTTTTTTTGATTGAAGCAACTTTTTGGGCGATTGACTGATTTAGACACAAATGTCCTACCCATAATATGGCCCAAACACAAAAAGGATTGCTAAAATGAAACTTTTTTTTAACTTTTTCAAAAACTTTTTTTTAAATGATTGATTTTTTTTTTTTTTTGAATGAAGTGATTTTTCTTTTGAAAATAAATTTTTTTTGTATGAAGCAATTTAATTTTTTGAGTGAATAATAAAGACACAAATGTCCTAGTCAAAATGTGGCTATGTGACACAAAACAACATTAGTTCAATCAAAAAAGTTGCTTCAATCAAAAAAAAAAAAAAAAAAAAGACAAAAAAAAAAAAAGTAAAAATAGCTTTCAAATTTGCATTTTTGGGGTTTCAAATTTATTTTTGCATTCAAACATTTTTTTTTTTTGATTGAGGTGACTTTTTTTTTAATTGAAAATATATATTTTGATTGAGGCAACTTTTTGTTTTGATTGAAGCATTTTTTTTTTGGATCAAATAATGAAGACACAAACCTACCTCCATATGGCTCCGCCCAGAGGGATACAATTTTTGACTGAGGTAACTACATTGGCACGACACCGGCGGGCGTACAATATTCAATGGACGATGTTCTTGTTGAAAAGTATAGCTTTCCTACCAGCAGCCCGATTTAGAATTCCCCTCAAGAATAATGGGAAACAAAAAAACGCTCATTTTTAACTTATTGTTATAAATATTCTTGTAAGTTAATTTAATTATTGACACTGCGTTTCAGGGTCATCAACATCTTGTGCCCCCCCCTGCCTCAAAAGTCAAACTCCGCCTATGCTTGCAACATTTTTAAAAACATAATTCACACTCTTGTGTTGCTTTTTGCACAATAGAATCATATCAGATCCTTCTTCATTTTTGTCCTTTTTTCTCTCGTTTTGAAATTATGTTTGTAATTTGTTATGGTTGATAAAAAGCAGGAAGACTTGAACATGTTTTTCCATTTAATTACGCTGCAGTGTCTTGGTTTAAATTTCAACGCGCTTAAAAAAAAAGGCATTTTGAACACGGTCAATCCTCTGTGGACAAGTGGGAATACAAGCATGAAAAGCTGTTCTACATGTTGAGAATGTTATCATTGCTGTCACTATTGCTTTATCTCAAGCTGGTACTCAAATCCCCTTGTTGGACACATGAGATCTTACACGTATTTAACAGCTGTTTTATAAAGTGATTTTATTATCAACCAGATTCCTCATTGTGGTCTGAAACAAAACACATAAATCATCCAACAACTTGATATAAACACACACATGCATGTTCTCATTATATTTAAGTAGTTTTTTGTCAAGCCTGAATGTTATGAAGGTAACTGAGCCTCACTTGTTTCTTATCACAGCCATCAGCAGGTGGGCTCTTTCTTTTAAACACAGAGTACATATAAATTCCAAAAACTGTGAATGGATGCCCCCTTGTTAAATACCTGAGAGAAAAAGGCTGCAATTTCAGCCCTCACCCCAAAACACATACGAACTAACTCACAAAATTTGCACTTACATACCTCAGAAGAGAGCAAGCGTAGCAAAGCTCACTGCCTGTCATGGTTTAATGTGATTTCACATTTGCAAATACAAGATCAAATGCACATATACGTCTTCATGGGCGTATCAAATCACATATAAATACTTTGACGATGGTTTTAGTTTAAATGTTGGATCTCTGCTCTAAAACCTGCCACAAATGAAACTGAACTGGTCCTCGCACTTTTTTCACGGCTTCTTTTAAAATTTGCTTCCTCCTACCACAAAAGGATTAATCTCCATGCAAATACACCTCGTTTCCATTGTAAAATGTCAGAAAGTATTGTCCCACTGCTCATCAGGTGTTTATTGGGTAGCGGTCAGTGTAGGGTTGTATACCCTAAGTTTTTTTTTTTTTTTTTTTACCCCACTCCAAACTGGGGGATTTAAACAAGTCACCAAGTCATTGTTACACATCATTCTGTGCTGCTACCTGACCCTAAAAGGAACTTGTGAGAAGCCTTCAGCAACTATGTGATACCGCACAGGATGCAGGGTGGGGATTTTCTGCAGCGGCTACCACAAAAGCCTGGAGGCCATGATTACAATAAAAGCTTATTTCATGCTCTGCATGGCCTTATTCCCGACCTTCGGTTCACTAAAAGTATCTTAGAGCTCCTGGATGTTGGAGAAAGCGTCCATGCCTAAAAAAGTGAATAATATGACACTGCTTCATTGAGCGTATTTTCACCAAGTTGTATTAAAAGATAAACTATGCAAGCACTTAAACAAAATACTGCCTTTACATAATCGGTTTTAATTGACATGGTAAAAGATGTACTTATGTTTAATGTTTTTCAGTGTGGGTGTCGTTTCTGTATTTTAAAATGTACGTAGTTTCAAATTGGTGTGCTTATTTCATATTGTATACGATGGGTTTAAGGACATTAACATTTTTTTTTTTTAAATTACATTATGTCATTGTTTATGTTTTTGTATTGTAATGGTGTAAAGAAATTATAAATAGTGATATCTCTACATACGTAGTTAATTCGTTCCAGGACCTTGTTTGTAAGCTGAAATGGTCATATGTCGAGCAGGATTTTCCCATAAGAATACATTATAATTCAATTAATTTGTTCCACAGCCTGAAAACCTACACTAAAACCTTTATAAATACTCCTGATATTATTGCAAATAGCAATTACACAAAGAAAAACAAATAAATTATAAATAAATTTTAAAAATCAAAATATAATATTAATAATACCTGTAATAATGTAACGAATCGGTTTCTAATGTGGCGGATGTGATTTGCTTGGTGTACCTGAACACACCGTGTGCCTGACGTGACAGAGAGAGAGGTGCATTAGTTTTTACTTTCACTTT
Source organism: Corythoichthys intestinalis (assembly GCF_030265065.1). NCBI lineage: Eukaryota > Metazoa > Chordata > Actinopteri > Syngnathiformes > Syngnathidae > Corythoichthys > Corythoichthys intestinalis. The sequence continues at coordinate 24,044,442 of NC_080402.1, forward strand.
TCATGTTGCTGGCGTCAGCGGACAGTAAGCGTGTTGTGTTGCGCAAGTTCTGAAATAAATGTTTAAAAACTTGACGAAGCTGGTGATTTCTTTGGCGATGTTACAATCATAATAATTGTCACCTTAGCTTATAAAGACTGGTGAACGGAGGTCAGGGGAAGACCGTCGAGATGGTAGACATTCTACGGCCGTATTGTCGAGCCAGTTCAGGGACACGCACACCCCGCTCATATTTTTCTATCATTTCCGTCTTTGTTTCAATGTGAAGCGTCACCTTTTTCCTTTTTTCCCCACATGCACTAACATTTTTGGAACCCATGTAGATTTCTCACACAAGAAAATCCGCCGTGCGTCCGTCTTGACTGCGGCACTGTCATAAATCGTCGTATTTCGAGTATGTCGTCAATTGTAGAGAAAAACGGCGAGTCAAATTTTGTTGAAAAGATCATGCGTCGAAGCGATCGTATGTCAAGGTACCACTGTGTATATATACAGTATATATGTATGTATATATATAATATGTATTTTTTGTTTTGTTTTTAATAAAAAAAAAAAGTTAAATTAGTTTTATTTTATATATATTTTTTAAATTTTAAATTAAATTAAATTAACTCACATGAACGAACAAGCAAATTTCCTATAAATTCCAACCAAATTAAATTTCTATGAATAATTGGACCTTTTTGTGACCTTTTTTATTATGCTTATTCTTTTTAATGAATGAGATAAAAGGCTTCCTCAATAGATTCAAAATTTTCAAATTTGCTTCTACACGTGATTTTTTTTCTCTAGTGGAAGAGCTGATGCCATTTGACGTAACCATTGGTCCAATGTTTGTCAATGATGTGGTAAAGGAAATAGATTTCGACTGTATATGTTTGGCATTGAGCAAGCCTTAAAACTAAAGCAACTTAAATATTAGAAACACCCCACAGGAGATTAAAATCTTTAAAGGTAACCGCAATGTCAAACATGGAAGAAAATACTGCAACTGCAAGTGAGTTGCAGCACAAATGATGATTGATGACCAACATGGTGGTCATTTACATATAAATCTTCCAAAATGGTTACAAGGATATTATTGTAATTTCCTGTGTATGTGTCAAAATGATATTGTATTTGACATTTAATTTACTGCCCTTGACCGCTGAGGTTAATATCTCAACCTAAGTATTGATCTAGATAAGATGTCATTCTAAAATGATGTCAATCAAAACAAGCATGGTCATTTGTTGACATCCACTTATCTGTGTACTGCTTACATGACTTTTAATGAGCACAAAGAATTAAACTTGGGGTAGAAACAAGATGTGAGAGGACTTACAGTGGGGCAAATAAGTGTTTAGTCAACCACTAATTGTGCAAGTTCTCCCACTTGAAAATATTACAGAGGCCTGTCATTGTCAACATGGGTAAACCTCAACCATGAGAGACAGAATGTGGAAAATAAACCCAGAAAATCACATTGTTTGATTTTTAAAGAATTTATTTGCAAATCATGGTGGAAAATAAGTATTTGGTCAATACCAAAAGTTCATCTAAATACATTGTTATGTACCCTTTGTTGGCAATAACGGAGGCCAAACGTTTTCTGTAACTCTTCACAAGCTGTTCACACACTGTTGCTGGTATTTTGGCCCATTCCTCCATGCAGATCTCCTCAACGCAGTGATGTTTTGGGGCTGTCGTTGGGCAACACGGACTTTCAACTCCCTCCACAAATTTTATATGGGGTTGAGATCTGGAGACTGGCTAGGCCACTCCAGGACCTTGAAATGCTTCTTACGAAGCCACTCCTTTGTTGCCCTGGCAGTGTGTTTGGGATCATTGTCATCCTAAAGACCCAGCCATGTCTCATCTTCAATGCCCTTGTTGATGGAAGGAGATTTTCATTCAAAATCTCTCGATATTTGGCCCCATTCATTCTTTCCTTTACACAGATCAGTCGTCCTGGTCCCTTTGCAGAAAAAAAGTCCCAAAGCATGATGTTTCCACCCCCATGCTTCACAGAGGGTATGGTGTTCTTCAGATGCAATTCAGTATTCTTTCTCCTCCAAACACGAGAATCTGCGTTTCTACCAAAAATGTTCTATTTTGTTTTCATCTGACCATAACACATTCTCCCAGTCCTCTTCTGGATCATCCAAATGCTCTCTAGCGAACCGCAGACGGGCCTGGACGTGTACTGGCTTCAGCAGGGGGACATGTCTGGCAGTGCAGGATTTGAGTCCCTGGTGGCGCATTGTGTTACTGTGGTCCCAGCTCTCTGTAGGTCATTCACTAGGTCCCACCGTGTGGTTCTGGGATTTTTGCTCACCGCTCTTGTTATCATTTTGACGCCACGGGGTGAGATCTTGCATGGAGCCCCAGATCGAGGGAGATTATCAGTGGTCTTGTATGTCTTCCATTTTCTAATACTTGCTCCCACAGTTGATTTCTTTACACCAAGCGTTTTACCTATTGCAGATTCAGTCTTCCCAGGCCTGGTGCAGGTCTACAATTTTGTCTCTGGTGTCCTTCGACAGCTCTTTGGTCTTGGCCATAGTGGAGTTTGGAATGTGACTGACTGAGATTGTGGACAGGCGTCTTTTATACCGATAATGAATTAAAACATGTGCCATTAATACAGGTAACGAGTGGAGTCTCGTTAGACATCGTTAGAATAAGTTAGACCTCTTTGGCAGCCGGAAATCTTGCTTGTTTGTAGGGACCAAATACTTGTTTTCCACTCTAATTTGGAAATAAATTCTTTAAAAATCAAACAATGTGATTTTCTGTTTTTTTTTTTCTTTTCCCCACATTCTCTCATGGTTGAGGTTTACTCATGTTGACAATTACAGGCCTCTCTAATGTTTTCAAGTAGGAGAACTTGCTCAATTGGTGGTTGACTAAATACTTATTTCCCCTACTGTACATGTTAAAGAATAAGAAGTTTTGAGTTGTAATGCATCTGATGGCCTGCAGGGTTAAAGCAGAGGTGTCCAAACCTTTTTATCCGAGAGCCGCTGTCAGGAAAATCAAAGGATGCAAAGGCTAACTTGACATCCTTCCTCTTTCATTTGTTAAATGGAAGATCGCAATCGGGTAAAATACATTGGGTTGTTACTTTTTAAAAAACTTAGTCCATGCTCGTACATACTGGCATCCGAGGTTTTGTGTGCATGTGTGTGAGAGCGGACACATTTTTCTGTCTTACCAAGTCGCATCCTTTTTGACTGAATATTCCATCCAGGAACATTTACATTGATTCATTGAAAATGAGCGTTTTTTTTTTTTTTTTCTTTGTTTCCCATCATTTTTTAGGGGAATTCTAAATCAGGCTGCTAAGGACAGCTATGCTTTTGGCCAAGAGCCATTATAATATGGTATGCCCGATGGTGGCTATGGCTCTGTTGTACAATCAACGTCTTTAGTGGGGCAAACTGAAATTCCGCTCACTATTTTGGCAGTGCTCTACGGTGTTTCATGTTCCACATCTTCAATCCTTGGTTCTCGCTCAGTTGTTGTTGTCGCTTTTGAAAACTTAGGTTTGAAAAAAATTATTGTTTATCCATCATGCCTCTTCTGTCCTCAGGTGTTAACTCATTATTGGTACAAAAGACACCTGTACACAATCTCAGTCAGTAAGACTCCAAACTCCACTATGGCCAAGACCAGAGAGCTGTCGAAGGACACCAGAGACAAAATTGTAGACCTGCACCAGGCTGGGAAGACTGAATCTGCAATAGGTAAAACGCTTGGTGTAAAGAAATCAACTGTGGGAACAATTATTAGAAAATGGAAGACATACAAGACCACTGATAATCTCCCTCAGTCTGGGACCACAGTAACAAAGGCTACTATCAGTAACACAATGCACCATGGTCAGATGAAACCAAATATGAAACCAAAACAGAACTTTTTGGAAGTAACACTAGTTCTCGTGTTTGGAGGAGGAAGAATACTGAATTGCATCCGAAGAACACCATACCCACTGTGAAGCGTGGGGTGAAAACATCATGCTTTGGGGCTTTTTTTCTGCAAAGGGACCAGAACGACTGATCTGTGTAAAGGAAAGAATGAATGGGCCATGTATCAAGAGATTTTGAGTGAAAATCTCCTTCCATCAGCAAGGGCATTGAAGATGAGACGTGGCTGGGTCTTTCAGCATGACAATGATCCCAAACACACAGCCAGGGCAACAAAGGAGTGGCTTCGTAAGAAGCATTTCAAAGTCTTGGAGTGGCATAGCCAGTCTCCAGATCTCAACCCCATAGAAAATCTGTGGAGGGAGTTGAAAGTCCGTGTTGCCCAACGACAGCCCCAAAACATCACTGCTCTAGAGGAGATCTGCATGGAGGAATGGGCGAAAATACCAGCAACAGTGTTTGAACAGCTTGTGAAGAGTTACAGAAAACGTTTGGCCTGCAATATTGCCAACAAAGGGTACATTACAAAGTACTAAGATTAACTTTTGGTATTGACCAAATACGTATTTTCCACCATGATTTGCAAATAAATTCTTTAAAAACCAAACAATGTGATTTTCTTTTTTTTTTTTTTCCACATTCTCTCATGGTTGAGGTTTACCCATGTTGACAATTACAGGCCTCTCTAATATTTTCAAGTGGGAGAACTTGCACAATTAGTGGTTGACTAAATACTTATTTGCTCCACTGTATAAGGATAGTGCCGCAAAAATGTCAAGAAAATAACAACCCAAATAGCTTAATCCATCACATTGGTTTGTTGTTTTTATATGAATTTATGTGCAACAAAATACTGAAATTCTACAGTTTCCTATGTTGATTTCAATATTTTGTTAGGTTTTGACGACCGCACTAATGGAGAGGCACTGTTAAATATACTAGCTTGATTTAGTGTTAAAGATGAGAAGTGCAAGATGATGGAGGATGAATGTAAGTTTCTTGTGCCCGTCATATTCAGTATTTTCCATACTTTGTTGCAGGCCAATAAAAACTGGGCAGTTGATCCGCGGGCCAAAGTTTGGACAACACTGGTTTAGAGTTCTCAATAACGGTGGGAGGTCTCCGTTCGAGAGACTGGCGGTGGTGTATGTGCGCATGTGCCCATGGAGACTCATGTTGTGGTCAGTAATTCAATGGTAATGCTAGAAATTATGAGTAAAATGGAAGCTGGACCAAGTGGACATGGTGGCGGGGCGATAGAGTGATGTCAAGGGACAAGTGGTTCAAGGGAGAACTTGCTCAGTAAAGACCACATCCATTATTTTCACATGAGGAAATAATAGGTATGAGTCATATGTTTGCCTCTTTAGGGACGTTTTGTTACTTAATTTAGCTTAGTGCGGGGTGTGAAAGGAGTACGTGGGGATTTATTTCCAGCCAGTCACAGGGCAAAACCACCAATTAAATACTGACATTTACACAAATTGACAAATGGTTCTTCAATTATTCTACCATTACTATGCAATTGTGTGACAACATGGCGCCAATAGTCCAGGGTCTTCTGTTAACTTCCCTCATGTCCTCTTTCCTGGGAGCATTCAAGAGCAAAAACGTGAGACAACAAACAGGCTTGTTCGCAGGATCAATACAGCTGCCTGCGGAATCAGAACTATGCCAAAGTAAGTAATCATGTGACCTCTGTGTGACAGTGGGCTTAGTGAAGGTGAATCAATTGATGTCTAGAGAGACTGCGTTGACGCACATGTCACGCTAAACACGATAAACATGAACAATGGGGACATGTCACTTCCTAACCTTTTATGCAGTCGCTATCCATGCCATGGCCTTTTATGAATGCAATCACGGCCTCTTAATAAAGATGGTAAGACCATATATTGTTGTTATATTTTTTGTATGAAGATTCAAGAAATTGATGCTTTTTGATAGAAAAGATTGAGGATCTTGCTCTGAGCACCTATGTGAGGTCACGATCTGAACGCAGCCTTCAGCAACAATCTACAAGTGTCCTTCCCTTTCCTTTCGCTCTCCGCTTGCTCTGCTTGTCAGTAGTTATCAGCCTTCAAGTCCAGCTGTGGAGTTTTTCTGCTGGGTGCTGTCACACACATGTGTCATGCCCATGTGATGGTTCACACGCTGGCTGACAAATGTGCCACTCCATCTTGGACTACAGCAGTGCTTCTCAATTATTTTCTGTCACGCCCCCCCTAAGGAAGACGTAAATGTTTCGCGCCCCCCCAAACTCTCTGCTGCCACTGTAAATGGTATCATTTGTCTATAAAATTACTATTATAAATACGCATCTGCCTAACATTGTGTCCTTTTTTTCTAATAAAGAAAAAAAGTAACAGATCAACTTATAATAAAGTATAACTTTATTAACATTGTTTTGTTTGTAACAGAGAATACTTGATGTGCATCAATTTGCCTGAATTAAAAAAAAAAAAAAAAAAAGTCACATCCAAACTAAAAAATACACTCAAGGTACATTTTTGACCATTTGATACAGAAAAATAAAATGTAATAAAATCAGTAAATAATACCAAATTAAAATTGATTAGAAACATTCACTCATGAGGACAATGTGCCAAAAAATTTGACCGAAAAAACAAATCTGAATAAAAGGGGGGAAAAAAGTGTCCTTGGACAGGACAGTTTTTATTTTTGCTGCTCACAGTATTTACCTCCTTTGCAATGGTGTGGAGTTATTTTGCAATTAGCATGCTAACAATGCTCACTGGCTTACTGATATAACACTGACAAAGCAGGACGATTGTTGCCAATATTCGGCACGTTTTCACTGAAAAAATCAAGCGGCTTAACAATGAGATTGGGGTCTAATGTCTTTAAGTGGCGTCTTAATTGATTTGGCTTCTTGCTGTCTGCTATAATTATTTTTAGACACAGTAAACAGTGGTCTTTCATCATCACCCACTGTATTAAAAGTCAAAGCTAAAAGGCAAACAGCACGAAAAAAGCGCATTCACGGTGGCCGAGGTAGAACCGTAGGTGAGGGCAGTCGTCGTGACGATCCCAAGCCGAAAATGGCACTTCTCGGGCGGCGACGTGAGAACCGGACAAGACAGTGGGTCGCTGCGTGAGTGAGTCCGGTCGGAAAACGGCTTTCGAAAACGGCGGTGGCACACTGCTCTTCATATCTGTTGTCTGTGTGTGCTGAGTGCTCTTCCTTAGTTCAAAAATACTGCGCGCACTCTGAAAATGAGAGCGCCACTGCCACCTACTGAGTGGATGTGCAAGTACACTTTATTCCAGTACGGCCCAAAAAAAAAAAAAAAAAAAATGTTCTCCGAGGTCACATGCGCCCCCCCCCCGGCATTGCTCTGCGCCCCCCCCAGGGGGGCGCGCCCCACTATTTGAGAAGTACTGGACTACAGTAAATCCTTTTGTAAAAGCCTGCTGCTTTTATTGTCTTTTGCCAACAGTTATTTCACTGTAGAATTGAATTGCTTCTGGATAAATGGTATTTAATTTGTAGCTGTGACTGTTCGGACCTGAAAACATTATTGTTTAACCTATGCAGGAATTATTATAATTTATTTTATTTTTTATTACATTCATATACAGTGCTGGCCAAAAGTATTGGCACCCCTGCAATTCTGTCAGATAATGCTCAATTTCTCCCAGTAAATGATTGCAATTACAAATGTGTTGGTAGTAACATCTTCATTTATTTTGCTTGCAATTAAAAAAACACAAAAGAAAATGGAATTAAAAAAAGAAATTATATGATTTTACACAAAACTCGAAAAATGGGCCGGACAAAAGTATTGGCACCCTTTGAAAAAATCATGTGATGCTTCTCTAATTTGTGTAATTAACAACACCTGTTACTTACCCGTGGCACATAACAGGTGGTGGCAATAACTAAATCACACTTGCAGCCAGTTAAAATGGATTAAAGTTGACTCAACCTCTGTCCTGTGTTCTTGTGTGCACCACATTGAGCATGGGGAAATTAAAGAAGACCAAAGAATTGTCTGAGGACTTGAGAAGCAAAATTGTGAGGAAGCATGGGCAATCTCAAGGCTACAAGGATGAGGAAAGCGGTTAAGTTTCTGCATGTATACAAGTTTTTTTTTTTATTTGATTACATCAGTCCAACAACATTTCAAACACTTTTGTGTATTGTTGATGGTTACATTTAAGTGGCCGTCAGCATCAACATAAGAAGCATGCAAGCGGCCATCAAATTGACAGAGTTCAGAGATCCCGCCCTGGGTGTCGTTTTCTGTCAGTCCGCTGGTGGCGATTTTTTTGATGGTCTGTTGTTGCTGCTGATGCGTTCTGCTCAGGGTGCTGTATTTTTGCGTGTCTTGCGCCAGTATCTCGGGTATATAGGAGCATTTTGTCGGCGGTTGCGCTAATACGTCTCGGTTGATGGGTACGTGCGGTATGGTGTGGAAGGAGACGTTCGGCGGTGTGTTGTTCACGTGATAAGGTTGTATGATGTTCTCGTGCAAGCGCATATTCATAGCGAGCCGCTCTGACGCTGTTTCTACGGATAGTTCCGTACGGTCACGAGTTGTGGGATGTGACCAAAAGAACAAGATCCTGAATACAAGCGTCCGAAATGAGTTTCCTCCGTGGGGTGTCCGGGCTCTCTCTTAGAGATAGGGTGAGAAGCTTGAATCATCTGTGTTGAGAGGAGTCAGCTGAGGTAGCTCAGACACCTGGTTCGGATGCCTCCTGAACACCTCCCTGGAGAGGTGTTCTGGGCGGGAGGCCCCGGGGACGACCCAGGACACGCTGGAGAGACTATGTCTCTCGGCTGGCCTGGGAACGCCTTGGGATCCCGCCGGAGGAGCTGGTTGAAGTGGCTGGGGAGAAGGAAGTCTGGGCTTCCCTGCTAAAGCTGCTGCCCCTGCGACCCAACCCCGGATTAAGCAATAGATAATGGATGGATGGATGATGTGACCAGTGTCCCGAAAGGATCAATGATGACTTTTCAAGAAACCTACAGGTTTTTCTCTTGCTCAGCTTTAATTTCAAATTTCAATGCTGGTATTTCCATTTAATGCACTTTATTGGCAAACAATACATAATGAGGCTCACCAAAGATAATACTGTTAATCCACTCTTGCAAATCTAATTTAACTGTCTTGATCGTTTGCGTGTGTATTTTGTATATAAAGTGTTAATTATTCTGGATAAAACTGCCATTTATTTACCCTCACACCAGAAATAGGGACAACTATTGTGTGTTGATTATTTCTTGTGACTTTCCCCCGCATATAATGAGCAACACCTTTCCTTCCTAAAGTTCTGCATGCAAAGCCTCAAAGTGATTCAGTCCAGTAATGGCGATTCCTTCAACCAAAAACAGCAGACCCCTTCTATGGACACCCAATTATTAGTTTTGGGGATCATTATTTTTTCAGAAAATATGTCAGGGAGAAAATGTTTTCCTTCAGCAAATCCCAAAGTGGACATTTTTAAAATTTTTATTTTTTACAATATTTTTCAATGTCACAAGGTCGTGCAATTTCATATTCAGCTCAAATTAGCATGATGATGGGCACAGAAGTGCTAAAACACCATTGAGTCATCTGAGAGGTAGAATATCCATTGTTAAACTTCCATAAACATAAACTTCCAATGGACTAATTCGGTGTCCTGTGTTTTCTGTTTTTTTTTTTAAAGCAGAGTCAAGAATCACCACAACCACAACCATCATTACTTGGTGTCATCGCTAAGGTGAACTCAGAGTTACGCTTTATTATTATTATTATTATTAGCTCTGTTATATTTTTACTTGTTTTTATGGTGCTTTTAATTTTTTATCCTTTTAATACCTTTTTATCGTGCTGTGATTCCATGTCTCTTGTGAAGCGTCTGTGTGTTTTGAAATGCGCTCTAGAAATAAAACGTATTATTATTATTATTATATATATTTATTTATTTTTTAAACGAACTCTGTCAAATGCCTGACATGGACTGAATAAAACTAGCGTACAAAAGAAAAGGAATTTTTGTGGTTTTGCCTGGTGGGGATGTCATGGGGATGCAGTGAAGCAGCTGTCTCACGAACACACACACGCACATTATTTAACCGCATAGCCATAACAGGGTCAATATGGGCTCCATTAAATCAAGAATGCAACTCTAAAAGAACATTAAAGGATTACCTTGTCTGTTGTATTTCATTCCCACCATTGTCACATGTCATACTGACAAGACTCTCTGTGATTGTGTGTCTGCAGCAATGGGATTTATGGATAACGGTACTCTTTTTGATTTTGATGGCGTCACTCACCACATGCAATCGAGCCACAGTAATATCACTGCTGTGTGCAATTTTGGCTTTGTGGATTTGCAGCTGCGCTTCCTGTCACAATGTTAGAGAGATGCTGTTGTTTTCAGTTTTGTAGGATCAGCAATATTTTCATCCATCTGTCTTCTGCTTCTCCGAAGTCAGGTCGTAAGGGTGGCACTTTCAGCACCACAACAGACCGGGGGGGTAGGACAGCCAAAAGTTGTACTCAAGTAAGAATAGTGTAACTTCAAAATAATATTACTCAAGTAAAAGTTAAAGTAGTCATCCAAAAATGTTCTAAAGTACAAGTAAAAAGAGTCTTGATGTAACTAATACTCAAGTAATGAGTATGATGTTTGATTTTTATTTATTTATTTTTTTTAAACTATGGTATTATTCCCCAGCACAAAGTTATCTATGTGAACTGTTATCATTATACCGTACTATAACCTATTACATAACCACATTAGGCCAAAGGAAAAAAAAAAAAAAAATCCGGCAAGAGGAAAAAAAATCTAGAGAAATCAAGCATAATTCGTCCAAAGACTATAAGAACCCTCTAGTGGAGAAAAAATGTTTCCTACTATGACATGAACTCATTTGCTCCCAAAAACATATAAATACGTTCTATTTTCAATTATTTCAGTGTCCAAAAGATGTATTCATACGTCTTTTACATTTTTTTTTTCATGAGAGAAATCTCTGGGTTCTGATTCAACTGAGCTCCAAAGCACAAAGCTGTAAATCCATTTAAAAGCAATAAAACTGGCCACTGGAGGGCAGTAGCTCATTTGGTAAGACCGCAACCCTATTAAATGGCAACGAACGGCCGAGCCACACGGCCGGGGCACCGGTGGAAGGATGCCAGGCGGCGGACGACCGAGCAGAACAACCGGGACCACCAGTGCAGCGGACGATGTCGTTGAGTCTGTGCTGCTCTCCGAGCAGACCCTCCAGAGACAAAAAAAAAATCCATCTTTATGAGACAGGCGGCGATGAGGGAAAAGTTAACCCGACTGTCGCAGCCACAACAGCGTCATCTTAGTTAGTTATGTGTAAATAAATTGTTACTTTGCTATCAAAAGCTCTATTTGTCTTGTTGTTTGTTATTTTGTAAAAGGAAAACATTGTTCAGATGTTTGGGATGTAACTAAAGCAAAAAAAAGCTGTGTTAAAGTCAAAGTTATTTTTGAAATGTATGCTTTCACAAAAAGCTCAATTTCTCTGTTTTTTCATCAGAAATTGGAAAATTGCTCGAACTAAGCTATTTTCTAATGCTGATTTCTAAAGAATGGAAAAAGATATGAACTCACTTTTTTTCCTGCTGAAAGAAGAGAGTCTAATCTTTCTTTTGATGGGTTCCATGTTTATATACTGTAGCAATAGAACAGAATTTTTTGTGGGCCTTGCAAAATCAGTCAAAATCCAGTAAAACGGCCGGGAGCGAAGGGCCTTGCTCCGGTGAAATTGGCTGGGAGTGAATGAATTAAAAGGATCATATCTCCAGGTTTGCCAAATAAAAACTGCGAGAGAGGTTAAAATCCGCACTTTCGATTCATGTTGACGGCAGCGCACTATGTCAAACACTGAAATTTTACTGTGCTTTAAAGACGCCACATGATTGAACAGGCTGGCGTGATCATAGAACGCAAGCTTGAGCCTGATTGGTATGACGGAGTCATGTGATTATTGTTGCGACGTCTCATTGGTGAAACTGGTAGAGCCATTTTGGGCATCTCTGGCAAAAAAAAAAAGTTAAATATGATATGTAGAAAAAAGGGAAAATGTAACGACTAGTGTAGCCCAAAGTAGACGAGAAAGAGTAGCGTTTCTTCTTTACAAATCTACTCAAGTAAAAGTAAAAAGTACTTATACTCAAGTAAATGTAAGGGAGTAATTGTAACGTATAACTACTACTGTTGCACGATAATTATCGGTCCGATAATAGGAATTATGACGTCATCCCGATAAATCCAATAACATTATTAATAGGACCGATAATATGTACTGTGCTGGCTTTACAGTTTACACACTGGTATGGGAAATCAGTTGACCGTTTGTGGGGCATTGCTGCTACCTGCTGGTCAGAATAATTCGCTGCATCTATTTTTTGTTACAGTAGTTTGGTTCGTTCATTTACACATTGCGATGTCTAGCGGTAGCATTGACAATGAATGCTTTCTTTTACGTTTCCGCCTCAAAAATATATGTCTGTAAGTATTTTATGTTTTCTATAACATATGGATGTGCAATATGTTTACTTCTATGGTGAAGGGTCATATGTACAGAACTTCATAAGTTATTGTGTTATAGAAGCTAGCCAATGCTTTAGTAGCTCAAGCTAGCGTGCTATGCTATAAATATAATAGTTGTGTATATAAGTGTATCGTGCAATTTATTGTATATTGAGTATTGAATATGTGTGTTTTTCTGTTGTACTCTCACAATATTAAGACGAGTGTCTTCCCATAAAACTAAGAAAAGACCAAGCCTTGTGGTTTATGGAAGTGCATTCATTCTTAATTGGCTGTCGGGCAGTGCAGAAGTGAAACACTGTTTTGTTCATGTCATTATGAAAAATCTGGTGAGATCAAAGGCAAATCTACTATGTAAAATCTACCACAATTTTTTTTTTTTTTTTTTTTTTTAAGTCCAAGTGTTCAAAAACTCAGGTTATAATTTAAAAAATTATATATTATACAGTTTGTTTATTATCGGTTATCGATATCGGTATCGCCTTTGAGGAGCAGGAAGTGAAAAAAATGGATATCGTGCACCCTTAGTAACTACCCACCTCTGCAACAGACTTAAGTAGAGTCCGCATCATTGCAGATGCTACTCTGCATCTCTATCTCTCAATCTTCAGTGACGTTTATAGTATACCTCTTACAGTATACCTCTCTTTCACTTTTTTTGTCCAGTTGTCAAGCTTTGACATTGCTTATCCTGTTCAGAGTTAGGGGTTTTGAAGCCAATCCTATCAACTAAACTCTGGACTGGTGAGCAGCAAATGGCACCCGCGCAACCCTGTTGCGCCAGCCCTCACACACAAACACAGTTAATGTGATTCCTTCTAAAAGTTCACACATAAAAGTATGAGTTTTCTTTGGTCACAATACAGATTTTTGTGGCCAGTCGGTTGCTAGGCAGGATTTCTGACAAAATAGCAATTACTCTCACCATGCTATTTGCTGTTTTTTATTGCACAGTTGCCCAGATATGAGAAGAACTGTATCTGTGCATAGCAGAGGTGGCAAAAGTTCTCACTCTCTACTAAGTTGTAAGTATAAATTGTTGCTTAAAAAGACAAACATAGAAAATTCTTAAGTAGAAGTAAAAGTTTTATTTATTTATTTATTTATTTATTTATTTATATATATTCTGTAAAATAAATTGTTGGAATGGAAAGATAAGACACAAGATGGATATATACATTCAACATACGGTACATAAGGACTGTAGTGGGCATTTCACTCTACTGTCATTTAAATCTGTCTATGCTGTCCTCACTCCGAAGCGTCTACTTTTTCCAAAGCTAGACAGCTAGTGAACGACGCCTTAATAATCAGACTTCTTCCTTTTTCATCTGATTTATTAATAAAATGGCCTCAAACCATTGTCCTCTTTAGACCGTCCTAAAACTACAAAAAAAAAAGTACACAAGCATTGCATTAGCAACAACGTTAGCTTAGCACGCTATACAGGTTGACTAAACATAAACAAAAAGCGTCTCATACAAAAAAATATAACATTTCGCTTATTAACATAATATGTACATTCTTTACAACAACCATACGTACGGACAAATCTTGTCCAAGGATCATAAAAGCACAACAGAGACGTCGTGCAGCCATATTGAACTGACAAGAAAACAAACCATGTCGCAAAGCGACCACAAGAGTTCGCTGTTAGACAGCACAAAAACCCTTGCTGTAAAATTTACCAAAAGGCAGAATACTGTCTGAGCGGGACATGTGCGTTAATTGCGTCAAATATTTTAACGTGATTAATTTAAAAAATTAATTACCGCGCGTTAACGCGTTAATTTTGACAGCCCTAAATTAAATAGGTTACTCACTACTGAAGAAAATAACGCCGTTAGTAACGCCGTTATATTCTAACGCCGTTATTAACAACACTAGCCCTTGCATTCTTTGATTTTTCTGAAAGCATCCCTCACAGAACAAAGTTTGGATACCCCTGCACTTTAGACATGACCTTGCTTAACTGTAGAAATTATTGTTATTCAATCAGTGCAAATTAGCATCAAACCAAATAAAACACCAGTCACAATCCCACTGTAAGCCCTCTGTCTCCAGTCTTCACACACTTCACACATCCCTTTTTAAAATGTCATCCTGATCAAAGGCATGCGTCTGTGAGTAGTTTTGGGTGGTGAAACAGGCAGCTGGCGCGCTGCATGTGTGTGTCGAGTTAGCCCTGTAGCTGCACGACTCCACATGAAATTTAGAGTGGAGAAAGTTATAACCTCACACTCTTACAGACACACTCCCAACAAGGGGAAATCCTGTGAGCCATCAACAAAGTATTCTGATCGCACTTCCTCACCCCCCCCACCCCAAAAGTTTGGATTTGTATATTAAAAACCAGGCTGTGTGTAATTATCAAAAATTACCCCTTTTCTTGGTTTCCAGACTCATTGAACAGCGGAAAGTTCTTGGTTCAAAACTGCCTCAAGACTGAGTCATCAGCTCAGTGAAACTCCCAAATATCACCATGAGACACATGTGATTCATTTCGATATTTCAAGATCCATCAATATTGTTCTTGCGTTCGCTCCAAGGCACATCGACTGAATTGATCTGATTCTTTTTCCTGGTCATGTCACATTTTTGTTGCTAGGCAGGATTTGATTAATTTCACAAGTGAATTCTTTCTCTTGAGGGGAAAGTGTTGAGGAAACACAATCTTTTGTACCATTTTAAAAGACCCTGGTAATTTGAGCAAAGTCTAGAATTCTTGTCTATGAATTTTAGAGCTGGGAATCTTTGGGCACCTAACGATTCGATTACGATTACGATTCAGAGGCTCCGATTCGATTATGAAACGATTATTGATGCACCCCCTCCTTTTTTTTTTTTAAATTTAATTTTATTATTATTATTTTTTAATGTTTTGTACATTAGTTCCAAAATTGTTTAAAAATCCTCTCAGGCTAAACCAAACTACTATTTCAGTATCAAGTTGACATATAACAGTAAACAAATGTACAAAAATAACAGTAAATAAAAAAACTCCAGTCCCCATTCTGAATCAGCAGCTCTAAACTACATTCAATTAATTTAATGTTGTGAATCAAACTGTTACAGTTGTTAAAATTGCTCCCGTTATTCCATACTTTCCCTTCTGTCTACTTTTGTCAAAGTTTTAAAACTATTTCACTAGATTCAAGACAAGATTCTGCCGATTTAGGAGTAGTTTAGATAAAAAGTTAATTAAGTTCGCTACAACAGAGCCTTCTAGAGAGGTCTACTGCTTTAAGATGGCAGCTGTTTACTTATGCCGGAAAGTCATTTCGCATCTCTGTTCAATAATACATCTTCTAACACCAACTTCGTCTGTCATATTGCATCTAGTTCTACATATATATGATATCTGCTGTAGCCGTAGGTTTGTAGCAACTAGCAACTGGGCGATGTTTGTAGCGGCTGTCGGCCGCAGTCAGGTATGATAGTTTTTTTATCTAGCGGCATGAGTTCAACATGATATTTACTCTCGGTCTGTTCCTCATTGCGTCCCAAAGACCACGCTGACTGTGTTTTACCTGATATAATTCAATAATCGGAATTTGGATATTTGTGAATCGTTCTCGAATCTTCCACGGCCGAATCGCGAATAATCTAAGAATCGGAAATTTCGCATGCCTCTAATGAATTTAGACTAAAGCCTGAGTTATGCTCCCGCGTTGTGGTGACGGCGCAGCGACTACGGCGTCATTCGACGGTTTTCCGGCCAGGTGACGTGTTGCTCTGTAATTCACCGCCAAGCCACTAGAGGGGTGTGGCGTTATGTTTGTACAGTTTTGGGGCATGCTTGTTGACTACAACTTGTCTAGTTTAACGGACAAAAAAATAAATAAACTTGCAAGATGAAACGCTTAAATGTGGATCTTCAGCTCATCAACATTGAATAAATGTTGAGGCGCAGGCGACGCAGAAGACTGTTTCAAGGCGGTCTGTCCAACTTTTGATGCCGCATAGAGTTCTAGCTGTGGATGGACACCAGCTAGCTGTGGTGGCTAGTTTCAAACTGGCGTGGAGCACTGCGTCCAGCGTTTTGTCCGAGGTCTGCAAAGCCCTGCAGCCCGATTTGTTTGCCGTGTCCTACAACCAGCTAGTGGGAAGCCATGGCAGATTTCTGGCGTCTATGGAATTTCCCAAACTGCGTTGGAAGCCTTGATGTTAACGTTATCATAAAAGCACCGAGGCACTCTCAATCAGTGATGATGTATCTTGTGTGAACTGACTGTCACCTTGACATACAGGAGACGAGATACACACATACATAAATACAAAACAACCCCAAAAAAATTCACCGCATGAAGAAATGTTTGTCAAACTATACAACTGTATACTCTACACGAGTAGTACATTTCCCCCAAACTATGTGCATTACATATTGCAATACATACACACAAAAACACAAACACCTTGAAGTACTTATCACATTTTCTTTTCTTTTTTGTTTTTAACCAAAGTCCACGTATATATCAAATGATGACAGGAGGAGAGGAGTAGGGGTCGACTATAAATTCAAGTGTTCTAAAATTGGTTGCCATACAATCAGGAACTTTTGAGGGTTGCCTGATACCTCGTATTTTAGTTTTTCTATATTTAACACTCCTATAAATTCCCTGAGCCAGGTTTCAAAGTGGGGTGGGACATCAGACTTCCATAATTTTAAGACACACCTTTTGGCTATTGTCATGCCGTAAGCAATCACAAAAGTCCTATCATGACCCAGTTTTTGCAATGTTTCAGAGAAACCAAACATAGCAATTATGGGGTCAGGATCAATTGGTGTTTTGAGTACTTGTGAGTACCATTCAAATATTGAAAACCAGAAATCTCGAATCCTTGGGCAAAGCCAAAATTGATGTGCTAATGTGCTATCCAGTATCTTACATCTTTCACATAACGGTGATGTTTGTGGGAATATACATGTAAAGGTTATAGTCCATATTTGGCTTGGAAGTAGTAGGTGTCATTGTTCTGTATGATTTTCAGCTATAATATGATGTTCCATACATTTAAATAAAAATAAAATCACGTGGCCAGGATAAGAATCAATTTGAACTAGTGCTGTCAAATTCATCGCGTTAACTGGTGGTAATTAATTTTTTTATCTAATCACATTAAAATATTTGACACATTTAATGACCCGCTCATGCAATGACTCAAACAGATTACACTGGCGTCGTTTTTTGCACATTGAGAGCTAAGAAGCAGAGAGAGGCAGTGGACATGGGCGTTCATTGGACCGCGCCGTTTATTGGCATAAGCTTCGGCAACTCCTTCACAACAAACATAAGTATCATTTAGTGAATGCACAAAAAAATAATATTCTTAGCTCTCAGAAAAAACATTAAGTTCACAAAAAGAAAAGCTGGCATACCCAATCAAAATAGCTATGCAAAATACACATAAAACTTAGACTTTGGTCAAACTCTATTCAAACATATCGTTTAGCTTAACAAATACACTGAATGGCAATATTTAGTCACAATATACAAACTATCAGTGGTCTCATACGTTGTGAAGCCAGCACTCAAATGAACGTGAATCACAATAGACCCAGTCTTAAAAAAAAAAAAAAAAATGGCGTTACAGCGTCAGTCGAGGGACAAAACACACTCTTTGGCTTGATTTCTAAGTTATCTATTTTTTAATTTTTATTTATTTTTAATTTTTTAATTTTATTTTTTTGCATTTCTAAGTAATTTAAAACTCGCCATTTACACCTTGTGGTGTATTTCAATCACTATTTTACGTAGTTAAAGACACTGTGGAAGAACGGCTGTGACGTCACCAAGCGGTGACGTCAAGAATGGCGAGCTATTAGTTTATTTTTTGATTGAAAATTTTATATTAAAACAAAAACATTAAGAGGGACATGTATCCTTTAAGAACTACAAGTCTTTCTATCCATGGATCCCTTTAACAGAAATAATGTTAATAATGTTCATGCCATGTGGTGGATTTATTGTTATAATAAACAAATACAGTACTTATTTACAGTATGGTGAATGTAAATGTATATCCGTCTTGTGTCTTATCTTTCCATTCTAACAATAATTTACAGAAAATTATGACATATTTTAGAGAGGATTTGAATTGCAATTAATTAAGATTAAATAATTTTAAAGCTGTGATTAACTCCATTAATAAATTTAATCGTTTGACAGCCCTAAATTTGAACGAAACAGTAGGCCCACATAGCGTCTGATGTTCGCGACCAACTCAAGCTGATAATGACCCAGCCATTACAGTGTATGTAGGTGTGTGTGTTTGCATGCGAGGAGATCATTTGTCAGCCAACACACAATCGTTAGAAGTCAACATGAGTGTGCCGATATTTACTCCTCCCAAGAAGTTCCGCACCTTACACAGTCTCACTTCATCAGCTAACCCTGACGGGTGGGACTGAATGAGAAGGGTTTGGATGGTGACCTCAGATTGGTGTTTAGTGGGCGTGGTGAGTGGAGGATTCTCCTCATAATGCGAATTGAAGTTTATTGCGAAAGCTTTTGGAGGTTCCTGCAAGCTGTGGACATTATGAGTGTATTATGACGAGTGCGGTCTGGGAGAATATGTAGGAGATGACGCTTTATTGGCAGTGATCACAGTGACACAAGCAGTATGAACCGGGAGTGTTCATGTCACTTTAACTGTAAGACGCTATGCGGACCTGACCAACATTTGGTTTGGCTGAAAGCCTGGAAGCTTTTTCAATGGACAAGTCTTAATAATGTGTCAAGTGCCATTTTGCAGCACATTTCAAATGCCTTATTTTACAAAACAGAATCTGGCTTTTACATCAAAAATATGTGTAATGTGTTCATCACTTTCTCATCTTTCGCAGAAATGACACGGGAATGATGGTGGAGCTTTGAGCAGTTCCCGAGCGTTTGACATTTAACCTGTTCTACTGGATTAAAAAAGAGTTTTAAATAATTGCTTCAAATATCAACAAAGACAGTAATAGTTTTGTTTATTTGATCATAAGGTTAACCATTTTGTTTTTTGTTAATGTCATGTTCTGCTCTGAAAAGCACTTTGGTATAGCTGTAGTTATGGTGGAATTGCTACATAAATAAACTTAAAATACAATTTTAGATTCGTACTTATTTCAAGATCATATCACAATTTAATCGCGCATATAAATTATTGACCTTTGCAAAATTTAGGTGAAGTAGTTTTTGTGTAATTTTGCTAACAAGCAAACATGACCAGTTCAGCAGCAGTCATAACCCAAACGTTATGGGGAAATTTGATTATAAACTTCTAAACTTGAAACCAATTTTGAGGGCAAACAATTTTCATAACTCACAAAAGGAGAAATAGGGGAAAAATAAGCATAGGACATGTAATTCAATGTTTGGTGGCATCTTAAAGCACTTAGCGGCACTGTGTACTTTATACTATGTGTGTATACACAGTATATTGTTGTGCTGGAGATGAGTTGGTTGAAATTAATATATTGATCTATTCTTGTTGAGAATTGGGCTTAATAAACACTTCGTTTTTTTAATTAACTGGAAGTCCTGGGCTTTTTTTGGCTATAAAGAAAGACCAGAAAGGCGTCAAATGACCCGGTACCACACTGACTACTTGGCTTTGTGAAACAATAGACAACTCAAACAAGCAATCCAGCAGACAACCCCCTTACACACTCCTGTGGGGTCGCTGCCTAGGTGTGAAAGGGGGGTTTCACTCTGGGTAGCTGCAATTAGCATATTGAATATTTGCAAATCCAGGGCTCCCTTGGCTTTGTAACGGTGGCCGAGAGTTGTCAGGCGAAATACAAAGTCAAACACTTTCTGCAAGCGTGATTTAGTTATTGCCACAACCTGTTATGTGCCACAGGTAAGTAACAGGTGCTGTTAATTACAGAAATTAGAGAAGCATCACATGATTTTTCAAAGGGTGCCAATACATTTGTCCAGCCCATTTTGGAATTTTGTGTAAAATGATAATGATTTAATTAGTATTTTCATTCTCTTTTGTGTTTTTTCATTGCAGGCAAAATAAATAAAGATATTACTACCAAATCATTTGTAATTGCAATCATTTTCTGGGAGAAATTAAGTATTATCTGACAGAATTGTAAGGGTGCCAATACTTTTGGCCAGCAGTGTAGGCAAACTGCATCTTTTGGAATATGTAAAAAGGTTGTCCACCCGATTGCCTGGCTGAGCGGTCCACTGTCCGACAAAGCCAAGGCAGCCCTGCCCTGTAAACACTCAAGATGCTAATTGGAGCAGTCCAACCCTGTGGTTTTGCGAGTGTGAATGGGAATGACTAATGAGGACCTCAATGCTCACAAAAGATATGCTGATTAGGGTCAGACTACCTTACATTGGATACAAAAGGGATTTGTATCAACTGATCCACCCTTGGTAGTTCTAGTTAAATGTAGTTGTGGCCTATTCTTTCAGCATCTGTGGCCTGAAGTTGGTATCCTTGACTCAATTAACATTGGCAAAGCAACACTTTGCACCTCTGAGCTGCCCACAGGGAGACTACCCACGTGCCAATGGACACAGGCCTGATTCATACTTAAGTGTGCAACCTCACAAACTGTATTACTACTCACACCACCAGCTGCATGTGTGTGTGTGTCGTATTTTCAGCTTGATGTCAGTGAAGCAAACCCTATGCACCCTGACAGATGACACAGTCGGACGTGTCCCTGAGTGCAGGACTTGTGGGAGAATGGGTGCTGCTGTCAAGATGGCTTTTTGTAAGCAAAGAGCCATAAGGGACACACAAATGTGTGCATACTCATAGAGGAGAGTGACATCAGGGAGCAATCTCAATGGCTGAACTAGCCAACTAATCATTTTGTCTTCAATGCACACAATCATGCACATGTGTACAATGGACGTTGCCGTGTTGCTTCGTATCTCATCATTTTCTCTTTAAAGTCTGTTCAGGGGAATTTCATCGGCTTAAATAAAGACTACTCTGGAAAAAACCAAACACGGAATAGAATATTTGGCTATGTTTAAATAATACATTTTATGAAACGCACCTGCCTTCCTCTCAAACACTATTATAACCTGACCATTATTTTGTTTGGCTGGAAGCCTGGAAGCGCTTTAAACAGGAACTTATAAAAAGGCATCTAGTTTCATTTCGCAACAAATTTCAGAACACCTCGTTTTACAAATTTGAATCTGTGTTTTACATCAAGAATGTATGCATAATGCGTTTACCATGTTCTCACCTTTCTCAGAAACCCTAAATGGAAATGAGAGTGGAACTTCAAGGACTTCACAAGACCTTGACGTCTGAACCTGTTCGACTCGATGAGGTGAGCATTCTTAAATTCAGTTATATTGAATTAAAACATTTATTCATTTATCTGTACCGCTTATCCTTACAAGGGTCACAAGGGTGCTGGAGTCCATCCCAGGTAACAACAGGCAGGAGACAAGGTAAACCCTGAACTGGTTGACAGCCAGTCACAGGGCACATACAACTATTCACGCACACACTCACACCTACAGACAATTTGGAGTGTTCAATCAGCCTACCATGCATGATTTTGGGATGTGGAAGTAAGTCGGAGTTCCCAGAGAAAACCCACGCAGGCACGGGGAAACATGCGAACTCCACACGGGGTCAGGATTGAACAAGCAATCTCTAAATTAAAACATTGATAATAATATTTCTTTTCAAATAACAGCCACCTATATTTTATGAGGTTAGGTTTGATAAGTCATTTTTACAAGTGGATTATTATAGGATTTCATATACAATGTTTTGTGTTTTTAGCTTTTTTTTTTAGCTGTGAATTTTGGACCTTGACCTTCAGTGGGGACTTACAAGACCCAATACTACCGCTGTTACATCACAATTACAGAATTCATCAATAGTTCAACACTATTCAAAAAACACAAAATCAAAGCAAACAACTCTGCCACTTAATACAGTGGTATGAAAAAGTATCTGAAGCTTTTGGAATTTCTCACATTTCTTTATGAAATCACCATCAAATGTGATCTGATCTTTGTCAAAATACACAGATGAAAAAACTGTGTCTGCTTTAACTAAAACCAGCATTTATAGGTTTTTATATTTCAATGAGGATAGCATGCAAACAATGACAAAAGGGGGAAAAACAAGTAAGTGAACCCCCACCTTTGAAGACTTAAAGAGCAATTGAAACCAACTTTTACCAAATTATTTGAGTTGGAAGTGTGCATCACTGATGAGTGGTATAAAGCTGCCCTGCCCACTATAAAACACACACCTGGTAAGAATTTTCTTGATGAGAAGCATTGTCTGATG
This sequence comes from Corythoichthys intestinalis, assembly GCF_030265065.1. Classification (NCBI taxonomy): domain Eukaryota; kingdom Metazoa; phylum Chordata; class Actinopteri; order Syngnathiformes; family Syngnathidae; genus Corythoichthys; species Corythoichthys intestinalis. Next base: position 24,067,178 of record NC_080402.1, read on the forward strand.
TGCATTATGGCTTGGTCAAAAGAGCTGTCTGAAGACCTGCGATCAAGGATTGTTGATTTGTATAAAGCTGGGAAAGGATACAAAACCATCTCTAAAAGTCTGGATGTTCATCAATCGACAGTCAGAGAAGTTGTCTACAAATGGAAAGAGTTGGCACTGTTGCTTCTCTCCCAAGGAGTGGCTGTCCACCAAATATGACACCAAGAGTTCAGCGCAGAATAGTCTAGAGGTAAAAAAGAACCCTAAAGTGTCTGCTAAAGACTTACATAATTCACTGGCACAGTCCAATATCTCTGTGCACACATCAGCTATACGTAAAACTATGGCCAAGAATGGTGTTCATGGAAGGACTCCACAGAGGAAGCCACTGTTGTCTAAAAAAAACATTGTTGCTCGTTTAATATTCGCATAAAGGCACTTGGACACGCCACAGAAGTTTTGGCAAAATATTTTATGGACTGATAAAACCAAAGTTGAATTGCTTGGGAGTAACACACAATGTCATGTTTGAGGAAAAATGGAGCAGCTCACCGACCTGAATACCTCATCCCCATCGCGAAGCATGGCGGCGGGAGCATCATGATTTGGGGCTGTTTTGCTACCTCAGGGCCTGGACAACTTGCAATCATTAATTGAGGAATGAATTCAGAAGTTTATCAGGTTGTTTCGCAGGAAAACCTGAGGCCGTCTGTCAGACAGTTGAAGCTAAAAAGAGGATGGTTGCTGCAACAAGAGAATGGTCCAAAACACAGAAGTAAATCAACTTCAGAATGGTTTCAGAAGAACAAAATACACGTTCTGGAGTGGCCAAGTCAAAGACCAGACTTGCCCTCTTGAGATACTGTGGCATGACCTAAAGACAGCGATTCATGCCAGGCATCCCAGGAATCTGACTTAACTACAGCAGGTTTGTGGAGAAGAACGGGCCAAGATTAGTCCTGATCGATGTGCCACACTGATCTGCAGCTACAGGAAGCGTCTGGTTGAAATTATTACTGCCAAAGGGGGCACAAAAATGAAATGTGATGGTTCACTTACTTATTTTTCCCCCTTCTGTCGTTTTTTGCATACTATCATCATTAAAATATGAAAACCTATAAAATTTTGGGTGGTTTTAGTGAAAGCAGACTGCTTTTTTCATCTGTGTGATTTTGACAAAGATCAGATCACATTTGATGGTGATTTTAAACATGAGAAATTCCAAAAGGTTCAGATACTTTTTCATACCACTGTATATCATCTGGAGATGTTCAGAATAATGACAAACATCGCCAAAATGTGAATAAAAGTGCTGTACATCCTCATTAGTCCCACCAGAGATGCTGATGTATGTATAAATTTGAGCCAGTCTGTTATGTCATTTGCTCTAAAAAGTTTTGCTCTGATGAAATCAAAGGATAATAAATGCTGATGTCATCAAGGTCGAGCTCATTGGCCCTGGGAGGACACGTTTATAGTTTTATTGGTGAAACGAGTTATGTAATAGGTAACATCATCATTCAGTACGCCCTGTGTGTGCAGATTTGATTGAAATGGGAGTACTAAGAGGCTGAAAAAAGAAATCTAGAAAAAGAAAAAATTTATTTCATCCAATGAGTTTTTTTTAAACTTTATATAGTGACCTGAATGCAATAGTTCACGACACAATATCTTTGAGTTTGTTTTGAGGTGCAGTACCACTCCTGTTGCTGGAAAATGTGTCAAGCTATGAATTTGATATACTGCATATCCTTTGGTAAAGTTCCCTTGTAATTTCTCATAAGAATGTGTTCCCACAGTTTTATATCCATCATCAGATGTCCATCAGTAGTGGTAACGCAAAGGAATTAAAGATGCCAGGAAAAAGAGCGTGAGTGCTGGAACTTGACACAAACAAGGTGTGTTTCTCTTCGGTTTTGTAGAAGTACACGAGTGTTGAAAGTCGAGCGTTGTTTGACATGCGACGCCCAAGGTTGAACGAGTCGTGCGTTCTCAGCAGATGTGTTCATTGTGTTTTTGTGACAGACGGTGGCAAGGCTACAGTGGGGGGACTGCAACGATAATGCCACATGACAAGGTTATATAGAGTTGACCTGATCCCCAACTTTCTCTCCTTTTTTCACATCACTTTCTTTGTCTTTCTGTGAGCTCAGTTGACAGCATTTGTGTTGAGGGAAAATACCTCACGGTGGTGTTTTTCTGTGTCACTTTGAAGCGTCATCATTTAGCCGCAGACGCTTGTGCCAGTTGTCGTCAATGTTGATTCTTTTACCAAGTGTTTGTTTTTATGAGGTTTTACACATTCAAGCTACAGTACGTGATATATTTTGAATTGAAATGAGACAATTAAGGCACAGTGACCATGTTGGTTCGTTCACAACGCTGCCACATCGTTGCGGCTTTGAATATTGGTTACCGCCGTTCTATTTGAAGCATTTATTATCCTCCTTGTGCTTGTTTTCGCCAAATATCCAAGCTAACTCTTATGGTCCAAAGACACGTTGGGTTAAATAGGTGCGAATGTAAGTGATTGGTTGCATGTTAGCTGGGATTCACTTTGGCTTCCCCAAACTAAACTGTATTTAATAAAGTGGTTGAGTGAGTAGAGTAACCAAAGCTAACGTAAACAACGAAGATGGTTGATAGTGACAATTACAGGTACTGTATTTTTCGGACCACAAGTCGCACCTGAGTATAAGTCGCATCAGCTATAAAATGCCCAACAAAGAGAAAAAAAACATAATTAAGTCGCACCGGAGTATAAGTCGCATTTTTGGGTGAAATTTAGTTGATAAAATCAACACATAGAACAGATATGTCATCTTGAAAGGCAATTTAATATAAAAATACAATAGAGAACAACATGCTGAATAAGTGTACAGTATGATGTTACATGATGGATGAACAACAAAATGCGAATATACTGTCCTCACCAGGACGCTATGGCTCGGTCCTAGCTATACAGTGAGCTAAACTCCCAAATGACGATGCTGGACGTCCGTATAATTTGCTGAATCAATTTCGTCCACGATACCAAACAGGTTCGCATCAACGTAAATAAATGATAATTAGGTGCTATGACAGCAATGACACAAATGGTTGGCATGCGTTTGCTAGCATTAGCACATCGTTAAAACAACCACACAACTGGCTCTAAGTGTTTGATTGCGGGTGGAAAACACACAACAACAGAAAAGATGATCCACGCTGGCGTTGCCTCTGTAGAGATATTTTACAAGCATAAACAATGAAAGTAGGTTCGCAGCCGTGTCTCTCTCTCTCTCTCTCTCTCTCTCTCTCTCTGAGTCGCTGCGTAGTTGTCCGTCTTCTGGCGTGTGAGCGCTCTTCTTCGCGTAAACAAGTGCGAGTGCGCCCCCACATGGGCGTGAAAGCGCCACAAACTAAGAGCATGCATTTCAATATAAAAAAGGCAATAATACAATTGAACACACATTGCCAAAGGCAGAACGCGAACGTGGCCATAGCGATTAAGAGTTATTCAGATAAATATAGCATAAAGAACATGCTAACAAGTTTACCAAACCATCAGTGTCACTCCAAAACACCAAAATAACATGTGAAATGATATCATAATGCGTTAACAATTTCACACATCAGTCGCTCCTGAGTAAAGGTCGTACCCCCAGCCAAACTATGAAAAAAACTGCGACTTATAGTCCGAAAAATACGGTAGTTGTTTTTAATTTTGGCCCTTTAAAGACATTTTGACCTCAAGCAAACCTGCCTTTTCATAAGCTATCGAAAAGTGGAGGAAAAATGACGGTTGAGATAAATTGCACACACTGTAACTGCTTTCTTTAGTTACATCCTTGCTGAAAGGCAGTATAAAAAATATCAATTCATTAAGCTTTAATGTATGAGGAAAAAATACATGCTGCCTCAAACAAACTTCATTATTGTGTCATCAACAGTGTTGTTAATCTTACTGAAAAAAAGTAATTAATTATAGTTACAAATTACTTCTCGCAAAAAGTAATTGCGTTAGTAACTCAATTGCCTGAATGTAAGAGTAATTAGTTACTTGGCAAAGTAATTGGTGATAATTACTTCTTTTTTTTTTTCTCCTCAATTTAAAAAAAAAAAACATTGACTACACTATGTGAAGTTTTTTTTGTGAAGGTTTTTGGTACAATTGGCCCGAGCCCAATTCTTTACCCTAATTTACTCTTTACCCTGAATCAACTGTTAAAAGTTGTTAGAATTGCTCCCATTATTGCATTAGTTCCCATGTTCTCTCTACTTTCGACATATGAAAGTTTTAAAACTGTTTCATCATTTAAAGATAGATTCAAGTCAAGATGTTGCCGATTTAGAAGTATTTTATATAAAAAGTTACTTAGGTTCGCTAGGAAGGTTCTCTACAACAGAGCCGTCCTAAAAAGTCTACTGCTTCAAGATGGCGGCTGTCTACTAACGCATTTAGTGCCATGTCTGTCATATTGCATCTATATACAGTACATGTGATATCTACCATGTCTACCATATCTACCATAACATGCGGGCGTAGCTTGCAGGCTATCGGCTACAACATGTATTATTGGAGCTACCTAGCATCGCGTTTGCTCGGCGTCACAACTTTCTTGCCTCCTCCACACTCCTGCTCTGCTCTGTCGTCTCGGTGAGTCCGTCTCCCTCAGACTTTTCGACCAATATAGTAACGCATAGTAACGCATGCCTTTCCGTCCTCAGTAACGGTAACGGCGTTGCCAAGATAGATTACCCACTACTGAAAAAAATAACGCCGTTAGTAACGCCGTTATATTGTAACGCCGTTATTAACAACACTGGTCATCAATACGTTGTTTTGAGCGCCATTTTGTTGACTGGCGACAGATGAAAGCAACTTGTGAATTGGTACTCCCCCCCAGCTTCGTGACTAGGGCCTCCCAGTTTGAGTGGCGTTCCAATTATATTTTTCCTGGTAGGAGGTTGGAAAAGTTCGACTTCCCACATTCCCCGAATGCTACACAAGCGTTGCTGTGACGTCATCATCAGGCGCAGGCCCCCTGAGAAGATTGTGCACCCTGAGCGGATAGTGCACTTACACCGGACCAGAAAATAGACCTTGTCCGTATGTTTGTTTTGACAGAGCGGAGAGGCCGGACTCAGGCGGATCTGGATCGGAGCTGAGCGGATCATGTGGACCACCTCGCATTGATTACAATACAAACTTATTTGTTGCGTCGTTCGGAACGCAGCTGAGCGCAGCGCGGCAGACCGAGTGGAATTTGGGGGTAAGACAACCACAAGTCTGAGGGTCAAAATAAGGGTCACGTAGCACAAGTGTATACTCTTTAGGAGAGAGGGCATGTTAATTAGTCTCCTAATCAGATGCTTTATGTCACTGGAAGAGCTCCAAAGCCTTTATTGAAGACAGGTGTGCTTCGTACCAACATACAATTGGTGACCGCAGTTTTTATATTGTATTGAAGAAGAACAACAGAACAGATGAAAACAGTTCTGTGTGACCAAACTTTTACAATGACACCAAAAGTCAGGGGTGGAAGGTAACCAATTACATTTTTTGTCATTTCTTTAACAAAGTAGTTGCTTTGTGTAACTATTTTGTGGAACTGTTTGAGTTTTTTTTTTTTTTTTTTTTAATTATTTACTCAATTACATTTTAAAATGCTCACATTCAAAAGTTTAAAAAAAAAGGGAAAGAAATTAAATGAAAAACCAAGAAAGTAGAAAAAAGAGATAATTTTGGATCAGCTTGCCAGAATGGAATGTTTATCTGATTGATTGTTGACAGTTTTGTGCTCCACTTATGCTGCATTCGAGGGACTGTTGTTTTTGGCAGCCCTTTCAATTTTCGTCTTAGTCTTTTGGATGATATTAGCCATATTATAATCATCTCAAAATGTGTTTGTCTTTGTCTAATTTTAGTCGACGTTCACTAAAAATGTTTTTGTCTCTAAAATATATGTAAAAAATGACTCCATAAATAAATAAATAAATAAAGGTTTCCAACTATTAGGCACATTGACAGAAGAGCACATATTGTAACGTCTACAAGGACACACCAACTTGGCCAAAATACACACTCAGCAGGAAAACTACATTATTTTCAATGAATCATATACCCACCTGGACTCCACGAATTGTATGTTAAAAAAAAAAAAAAGTTGTCCTAGAGTTTAAGAGGACGCTCGCCGTTAGCATTGGCCTAATGCGAACGCAAATGTTATGCTAATGCTACAAGTTACATTTAGTGTGTTATGATTACTCAGCACAGACCATTGAAGACTAAAGCAACATTGTATATTCTCTCGGGCCAATATAAAAAAAAAAAAGCAAATCTTACCGTGTGTATAAGCTGGAGTGACTGGAGACGACACTGGTGAATCGAGGGGGTGCAGTACGTGTACGTCACGAGTGACACAACCAGACACTGCTTGATGCAACTACACAAAAAAAGTCACACACTGCGAACATGTGGCGAAAACTATTGCACATTTTTGTCTCGTTCTCGTCTCGTCAGACGAAAACTGGCATTTGTATCGTTATGTTTTAGTCTCCCAAAGCACATCTTTAACTCGTTATCGTCTACTCATCATCATGAAAAAAAGTGTTGACGAAAAATTTTCGTTATTGTCGTCATTGACGAAAATAATACTGATTCCAGGAATGTGGGGAAGTCGGACTCATCCCACTCTGATGGTACCAGTTGCGACCTCAAAGCGTTCCAAGTGAATTAAAACAGCAAAGATGGCTGATCGCGACAAGTTGGGTTTTTTTTTGGTTATAGGGAGCAGCATATCCTCACAGTTAGTAAAAATCTATTGTGTTGCGTTGAATAACTAAATTAGTTTAATTATAAATAGATACAGGTAAATATATTTGTACATCTTGCTTCATTTTTATAAATAAAGCAATATCTTTTGTACAAATAATCGGATAAGTTCATGCAAAGAGATAGCAGCATATCCTCACGCAAATTCAGTAAAAATCAAATGGTGTTACGGGCAGTTTTGCTGATTAACTAAATTTATCTCACAATAAATAGATATAGATAAATACTGTATATAATCCATGTATGTTTTACCAATGATGGTCTGCTTTTCCGACAGGCAGCGCCATTTTGTCGAGTGACAATCAAAATATATATTAAAAAAAATAAAAAAGTCGCTTCAATTAAAAAAATAAATAAATAAATAAAATAAATAAATACATGTGTTTGAATGCAAAAATAAATTTGAAACTAAAAAAAATGCATGTGACAACTATTTTTCTTTGATTTTTTTTTTTTTAATTGAATCAACTTATTTGATTGAAGTAATGTTGATTTGTGTTTTGGACACATTTTGGCCAGGGCGTTTTTGTCTTTATTATTCAATCAAAAAAATCAGTTGCTTCAAAAAATATTTCAAAAAGAAAAATCACTTCAATCAAAAAAAAGAAACAATTCAATCATAGAAAACGTTTTTGAATGCGAAAAAATATTTGAGATTGAAAAAGTGCATTTTAACACTTAATTTTTCATTGAAAAAGCTTTCTTTGATTGAAGCAATCCATTTTGTGTTTGGGCCATATTATGGGTAGGACATTTGTGTCTAAATCGTTCAATCCCCCAAAGTTGCTTCAATCAAAAAAATAATATATTTTCAATCAAAGAAAAAAATCATTTGAAAAATAAAACTGCCCTTCCCTAAATTTTTTGTGTGAAAATTATATGCAAAGCAAAGGACTGTCTAAGGTGCTAGTCACATGACCTGTCAGAAAAAAATGTTGCTCCCATTATGAAATTATAGTTTTTTTGTTCATTTCATTCATTTTTGCTGCAGTTATTTATATATATATGTATATATGTATATATATATATATATATATATATATATATATATATATATATATATATATATATATATAGGAAGGTCAATTTCATGCAGTCACACTTTTTGGCCACAAGGAGGGGCCTGTCCCCCCTTAAAATCCGCTTATGCTCCCGGTCAACTGCAGATGGATTAAACAACACTTGTTTCCAGTAGCTGTGTGAAGGATAAATAGTAATAAGGTAATGAAGCCAGTTGTGGCTAAACAATAGCACATGACAGTTAGCAACCGTGTGGCTCAGTGTGGCCAACCCCCTCATCACCACCAAACTAGTCAGCACTGACGAGTTTGGTCGAGGTGGAGGGCGTCATGCCAACGAATGAAAGCCGGGCCAATCTTTATTCTGTATCTCCTGGTAGCCTACCCTCCTCCAACACAACTTTTTGTCCCTTTTGTTGCTCTGCCATCTTTGCAGAATTCGCGTGAAAGCGTTCGCATCGACTTTCGTCTTTATAATGAATGGGGAAAGGAGGAAGTGAGGTATGTCGTAAAGCAGTCAGCAAATTTGAAGTTTTTTTGCATGTCAGGGTTCCTGCCATCCTCCTCAAAGTTAATTAGTGCCGGCAAAAGCGATACAGACCTCCTCAAGATATAAAAGAGGTGTCATTCTGCTAGTTGTCATTTGACATATTATCATAAATCTTATGAAAATATTTTATAAACATTGAAAAGTTACCAAGTGTTTCTTTAATCTAATATTGAGTATGTCTGAATAATTAGCTTACAAAAACATTGTTGGCTATATGCAGCTATGGTTTGACACTCAATATTAATAGTAATAATTAGGGTTGTTCCGATCATGTTTTTTTTTGCTCCCGATCCGATCGTTTTAGTTTGAGTATCTGCCGATCCCGATATTTCCCGATCCGATTGCTTTTTTTTTTTTTTGCTCCCGATTCAATTCCAAACATTCCCGATAATTTTTCCCGATCATATACATTTTGGCAATGCATTAAGAAAAAAATGAATAAAACTCGGACGAATATATACATTCAACATACAGTACATAAGTACTGTATTTGTTTATTGGGACAATAAATCCTCAAGATGGCATTTACATTATTAACATTCTTTCTGTGAGAGGGATCCACGGATAGAAAGACTTGTAATTCTTAAAGGATAAATGTGACTTTGTATATTGTGACTAAATATTGCCATCTAGTGTATTTGTTGAGCTTTCAGTAAATGATACTGTAGCCATTTGACTGTTCTGCCCAAATGCATGATGGGAAGTGCAACCATGACTGTGCGTAGTGACACCAATTGATATATCTTCTCTGCGTTGAGAAATAACATGGTGTAAGAAAAAGATCAACTACTACCTTTCTTCCTCACATTGCTTCCCAAGATATTTTTAATTGTGGAGAGGGGGATTTTAAGGCTTTAGCCAATTAAATAAAGGCTCCAGAGACTGTCTAAATTCACTCTACTCATTTTACACTGCCTTTTAGCTCTATATATAGGTAAAACAGCGCCTTTATAGATTGAACGCGACAATGCGTGAGTGGGTTGTGCAGCGCATGCGTTAATTGCATTAAATATTTTAACGTGATTAATTTTTTAAAAATTAATTACCGCCGTTAACGCAATAAATTTGACAGTCCTACTTTAAGCCAAAACGAAAGACTCCGGATAAGTGTAAGACATTTTGTCTGTAACGTGAAATACAATTAGAAAACAATTTAATTAAAAAATATATACATATTTAAAAAAGGCATGTCCGATATTTTTTTGCCGATTCCGATACTTTGAAAATGACGTGATCAGACCCGATCGATCGGCATCCCAATCGATCGGGACATCTTTAGTAATAATAACTTTATTAATGTAGCGCTTTTAAAAACACGTGCTCACAAATTGCTTTGACAAAGCCAGAAAGCATAAACAAACAAGAACCACTTTTTTTCTGCGTTTGAGTTGTCCAGAGTAGTGATTGTGAGTGTCTTCACTTCACCTTGCTACTGGCGAGACTGTGAGCATCAATGTGGCCTTCTGTGAGGTCATGCGCATGTACATTCCTTGAGCGCTACCTCCAGGCAGGCCACTAGCTGCCTTTTCTCCCAAGTTTTAAAAGCGGCGAGTAACACTTCACGTCTGACTTTGAGGCGAAGAGGGCATAAGGAGTAAACGGGAGCGGGTGTGAGGGAGGCGTAATTGATAGCTGGAGTTCTACAAAGTTTGTTGGAGGTGGAAAATTGTTTAGATTCCATTGGGGACACCTACAAGGATGTTAGTAGTTTACAAAGAGGGAGCTATTAATCTCTCTACTATCTTATACGCTAAATATGAATTCCGCATATTTACTCACAGCAGCTGTTGATGAATGTTTTATTTAGCTGAATAAAAGCATGGTTGATTTATTTTTTTCTTTGCCCTCAAAATGACCTTACTCTTGTTTCACGGCTTGACTTCAGAATTCCTCACCTGGCTGTGCTTTTCTCCGCCTCTCCTCTATGGATCTGCTTTCTCCATCACCCACCAAGGGAATCTGTCGAGGATATTATTAATGTGATAAAGAGTTTTTGCTTCCTGCCCCTGCTGGCTTGTAATGAAATCTCTATGTAAACACAGCAGAGTGGTCCGCAGCAGACATGACACAGATCCTTGTCTTGTTCCCTTATTAACATCTTTTGGCTTTTACAGCGTGATGGAACCGCACAGTACAGCAATGTTCTTGACACAAGAAAATGTGGATAAACATCTCTCACCTTTTCATCTGTTTTTCTATTAATCAGTTTGTTTGTATAAGCGTGTAGTACAGTACAGGGATTGGCAGATTTTGACAGATGTTGGCATCGGCCTTTTTAATTTAAAAGCCAACAGGAGAAAATACATTTAAACGCATTTCAAATTTTTTTTTTTAGGGCTGCAGCTGTCGATTATTTTAGCAATCGATTAATCGATGAAGTAGTTAGTTCGAATAATCGAGTAATCGGATAAGAAACAAAAAAATTACCTGAGCTCAGCGTCAAACCGTATTAAAAAAAAAAAAAAAGAGAGAATCTACGTACAACAAAAGAACAACTGGCTAACTTACATAGAGTCTGCTAGCTTAAATGCTATAAAATGCTAACTTTTTTTTTTTTTTAACAATGCTCTTAACAAATGGTTCAGACACATATTTCCACAAAAAAAAGGCTAAGTATACCAATAAACTAAATTACGAATGCATTAAAAAAACATTAGTTCAAACAAAAACAACCTATGTTGTTCTTAACAGGGAGCAGCTGTATTCAGCCATGTGAAATGAGGCAGAATAGAGGGCAGTGTATCCACCCAAAACAATAAAACTAAATGCAAACACTTTCAAAACAAATCATTACTAGCCACTTATCTATTCAGATACTCGAGGTATCGTAATTTTCGGACTATAAACCGCTACTTTTTTCTCTCATTTTGAATCCTGCGGCTTATAGTCCTGTGTGGCTTATTTGTCAATTTATTTGGGTTAATAGGCAGTGTTGTCACAGATTACTTGAAAAAGTAATTTCATTACTGATTACTCATCAAAATAGTAATCTCGTTACTTTACTTATTACTTTATTATCAAAGTAACTAAGTTACTTTAAAGGGTATGACAACACCTGGGGAAATGCTAATATTTCATCATTTATCCATAAACGCATGCCTTTTGGATTCATATCATGCCACTTCGTGTAATTACACACATTGCAACACCAAGAAAATTGCTAAACGACCCGCCCCTGAGATGCCGGAAATCTAGCATATTGTCACTATAAGGAGACGACAGGCTCAGTGCTTAGTCCTGAATGGCGGCGATGATGGCGGACAATTTTGTTTCTAGTTGCAGCGACGAATCCGACGTAACGAACATTCTTCTAATGGTGACGAGGAGAGTTATGAACCTTTCTTTGGTGTTTTGGATTATCAATTTGAGCCCAAACGAAAGCCAATGCAGCCTAATGAAAGGATCATTGAGGGGAGCAATCACACTGATGAAACACCGGCCGGTAACAGTTCCTGTGGGAAACACCGAATGGTTTGTTTTGTATTTCTTTTTGTGAAGTTGTTACACCGTGACCGCAAAATAAAGTAATGTATAGAATAATTATCATTTATTGTGCCTGTCATAGGTTTTCGCTCTGCCAACCGACACAAGTATGAATGGGATTAGAGGATTTGTTCTATATATTTTACGAGCGATAATTTATACTTGTGTCCAGTCCTATATCCAATGCATGATGTTTTTTATTATAAAAGAGTACTCACTCTGGCCATTTCCCTCCTTTGCTTTGCCTAGGGTGGTGGGGTGGTCTCATCAAGAGCCAGTCATCGTCCTCTTTCTTGATATCTCGGGACATTTAGGTGGCTGCTCGTGTAGGTGGGCACCGCATCTGCTTTCAGCAGCAATTTCTAGCGAAACCTGATTTCATTTGTCCGTAGTTAGCTTTCAGGTGTAAAATGCGCACCACACAAAACCGTGCCGGAGGCTGGGTCTGGAAAATTAGCCCTCTTAGCACGGACGAACTTTACTCATTGTCCGCGTAGTCCAGCTCTTTTTCTCGCGTTCGGGAACTCATGGGTACTACATCGCGACAAATGGCTATTTGTACACCACATAGCATGACAGGTTTGAACCATTTTAGCGATTTTATGTTAAAACACGAACGCAACTCTCTCGTCGATAAACAACGATGGCACCTGCCTCGACCTTTCGTTTCCTTGTAATGACGTCTCAGCCCCATTCGGCTGTTTCCGGAATACTTTTGGAAATGTTCGTAATTTTCGATCTATTTTCGATAATTGCTCATGAATGTGATTTATTTTTTTGTTAATGTTATTAATATTTGTTATCTCTCCACATAAGGGTTCTATTGATATCTCACAGCCCCTTAGTGTTTTAATACCCTTTAAAAGTAATTTATTAGTTACCTTTTCCCAATTTTTCTCCCTTTGCTGCCCCAACATAAAAATGACTGCAGAAAAATGTCATTGCATGGAATTGAATTTTTCAGATAAGGCTTCATCTTCGAGTTAGCAGGGGTTTAATTAGTCGATGGAGTTTACTTAGACCACCACGGACTTACGAAAACTACACCTGAGGAGGCAAGATGGATATTTAGAATTTCTTCATAGCAAAAACTCTGAATATGGTAAATGTTGGCGGAAATGTGGAAGTTCCTCTGTGGGCCACTTCCATATCTTCTGGGAGTGTCCCAAGATTTCCTCTTTCTGGAGACACGTAACGATGGTTTCTGAGAAGATTTTGTGTTTAAAATTAGAAGCAAGTTTTAATGTGTTTTATTTGGGTAATATCCCAAATGGTTTAACAAAACGAGACAGGTACCTCCTACAGATATTGCAAACTGCAAGCAAGAAAACAATAACTCGAAAGTGGTTAAAAGAAATACCACCTACTGTCACGGAATGGATGGACATAATACACGAGATTTACATTATGGAGCGAATGACTTTTTCCTTCAGAAACTCAGCCGAAAAATGTGAAAGATACTGGGAGAAATGGAAACTTTTTCTAACTTAAGGATGGGATTCCTATGTTCGCATACCCCTACTGACAAACCCTGGATGGCTCGCTTTTTTTTCCTTCTTTTCTTCTTCCCAATGTATTTTATTTGTGTCGGTCATTTTGTTATGTTTGATGCTCTGCACTGTTACTGCTGGAAACAAAAACGCAATAAAAACAAAGTGTAAAAAAAAAAAAAAAAGATGGATATTTAGAATTTCTTTAAACCTAAGCTTTCAAAAGCTACCAACAACAATTAAGCTTGAACCGAAGATTGAAGACGAACAGTGTCAAGATATATATATATGTATATATATTTATACAATTTATACAGTACAGGCCAAAAGTTTGGACACACCTCAAGGTTGGATACTTTGAAGACAGTAGAATATACGTAAAACCTGTTTTCAGTTATACCCCCAAGTACATCATTCCACATGCCCCCCCCACACACACACACACAAAAGTCACACCCCGTCTATGGTTACAAACTATAACTATAAAATGTACGTAAAGGCTGTCTCGTTACCTGTCGGCTTTTGTTTGTTTATTTTGTCGTGTTGTGCTGTAATTCCAAGTGGTTCCTTGAACTGGCAAAACAGTTGTTAGCGGTCGACAGTCTTTTTGAGCCAGCACAAAGTTTGCGACGCATGGAGATATTTTTTGTCATCTTTACTGGAGAGAAATGTGAAGTCATGGCTGCATGTCCAAAGAGCAAATGCAGCCATTTGTGGTTCTTGTCCTACATCTTCCAGGCTATGTTGTTTGTTTGCCGCCGACACCGTAATACACATGACCGTTTTTTTTTTCCCCGATGAGAAAACGTGACATGCGATGTCACTCCCAAACTTAAGAGCAACATGTATTTGAAATGCTCTTCGTACATGACTACTGTATTCTTTATTCTACATACATTATGAGGCGACAACAAAATAGTAACGCACAGGCACTAAGGAAACTAACTTTAATCAGATTACTGGCTTTGAAAAATGAATGCGTTAGATTACTTGTTACTGAACGAAAGTAATCAGATTACAGTAACGTGTTACTTAGTAACGCGTTACTGTCAACACTGTTTATAAGTAACACTTTATTTGACAGCGGTGTCATAAGACTGCCATAAAACCGCCATAATTATGAAATTACACTATTGTGGGCATTAATGAATACTAATGACGGCTGTTATTCAGCAAGTGATGTCACTATCTCCATTTATGTCCAGCTTGGATCTTTTCCTTCCATTCAAAAGTGAGATAATTTGCCGCATTACATAAAATGACATGTCATAAGCATTCATTCATGCTCATGGCAGTGTCATGTCATAGTTATGATGGGCATATGACAGTCTTATGGCGCCACTGTCAAATAAAGTGTTACCAAATACCATAACTAGCAATTAATGAAACAACTGAAACAGTAACTGAAGAAATAATTACTGTTCTTTCAGCAGAAAAAAAAAGTTAGTTGATATCTTTTTCCATTCTTTAGAAATCAGCATGAGAAAATAGCTTAGTTTGAGCAATTTTCCAATTTCTGATGAAAAAAACTGAGAAATTGAGCTTTTTGTGAAAGCATACATTTCAAACATAACTTTGACTTTAACACAGCTTTTTTTTTTTTTTTTGCTTTAGTTACATCCCAAACATCTGAATAATGTTTTCCTTTTACAAAATAAGATTAACAACAAGACAAATAGAGCTTTGGATTGCAAAGTAACAATTTATTTACACATAACTAACTGAAAGATGACGCTGTTCCGGCCGTGATAGCCAGTTAAACTTTTCCCTCATCACTGCCTGTCTCATAAAGATGAATTTTTTTGAGTCTCTGCGGGCTCTGCTCGCAAGAAGCACAGACTCAAAGGCATCGTCCGCTGCACTAGTGGTCCCGGTCATTCTGCTCGGTCGTCCAAACCCTGGCATCCCGGGCGTCCTACCGGTGGTTCTGCTCGGTCGTCCGCCACCTGGCATCCATTTGGTCGTCTTCCGCCAGCGCCCCAGCCATGCGGCTTGGCTGTTCGTTGCGTTGAATCGGGTTGTGGGTCTTACCAAATACGCTACTGCCCTCCAGTGGCCAGCTTTATTGCTTTAAAATGGATTTTCAGTTTTGTGCTTTGGAGCTAAATTGAATCAGAACCCAGACATGTATCTTTTGAAAAAAAAAAAAAAAAAGTAAAACGTATAATTTAGGGCTGTCAAAATGATCGCGTTAACGGGCGTTAATTAATTTTTCAAATAACCACGTTAAAATATTTGACGCAATTAATGCAGATGCCCCGCTCAGACAGATTTAAATGACAGTGAAACTTGTTGTGTTTTATGGAGTTTTGCCGCCCTCTGGTGGCGCTTGGGTGCGACTGATTTTATAGGCTTCAGCACCCATGAGCATTGTGTAAGTAATTATTGACATCAACAATGGTGGGCTACTAGTTTATTTTTTGATTGATAATTTTACAAATTTTATTAAAAAGAAAACATTAAGAGGGGTTTTAATATAAAATTTCTATAACATTTACTGACATTTTTCTTTTAAGAACTACAAGTCTTTCTATCCATGGATCGCTTTAACAGAATGTTAATAATGTTAATGCCATCTTGTTGATTTATTGCTATAATAAACAAATACAGTCCTTATGTACCGTATGTTGAATGTATATATCCATCTTGTGTCTTATCTTTCCATTCCAACAATAATTTACAGAAAAATATGGCGTATTTTATAGATGGTTTGAATAGCGATTAATTACGTTTAATTAATTCTTAAGCTGTAATTAACTCGATTAAAAATGTTAATCGTTTGACAGCCCTAGTATAAATACATCTTTGGGACACTGAAACAATTCAAAATAGAACGTTTTTATATGTTTTTGGGAGCAAATGAGTTAAGCTTCTTGAAGCAATGAAACTTTGCAGTCAGTTGGTTCAAAGCTTCATGAGGTTTGTTTGGTCTTATGCCGCTGTCAAATGAATTGTTACCGGTTATTATCTTTTGGTGTAAATATCCCAAATAGTCCAAAAATTACGGTAATCGATTAATTGTTGCAGCACTTTTTTTTTTTTTTTAGACCATAGTTTTACGTGAACAGGCACAATCACTTCTACATGCACAATACCCATGCTGGGAAATCACTTATGAGACTTTTAATAGGATTTCCTTCTCACTTCAAATTATATTGCATTTTTCTGCATTACCTAAATGAAGGAGTAATTCACTGGTTCTGTGAATACTCGTCATTTCCTGACTTTATTGTCAAGCAGCTGTCCTTGTGTGTGTGATCTAAAGTGCTAGCAGATGATAGCTCACTATATAGTATGTAACAACACCCTTGAGTAGCTCAAATAATGTCCACACACGTGCCTTTCTTACACATTTTTCATGTTTTTCCACCCATTTGTAACAAAACGAGGAGTAAAAGGTGCCAACAGTCCTAAAACCACAGGGAAATTTCATTTTATAAATCTAATAGTGAATAGCAGCTGACTGGAGGCTGGGACATGCTGTTTTTGCAGGGAAAATAAAAGCAAAATGAGTGTTGTCAGATATTGGCTCTTTCCAACCATCAATTGCACCTTAAATTCCATAACACCCTACCAGTCAAACAGTCGGGTAGAAAAAAAGTTGCACTTAGTCGTCTCATTTTGTTTGAATAGGTAATTCCCAAGAGTGTCTTAATGTCGCTCGGGTCAGAGCATATGAGTGCTATTGGGAATCAATTTTCAGCTGATGTGCCTGCGTTTGCGGGCTACTCTATGCATGACTGTGTACACACAACATACAAGCATATCACAGAGAAAGTGTATTTGGCAGTCGGGGCCGTTCTCATAATATTGTTTCATTACCGGCATATTTCTGTCGCTCCTAACACACGTCACCGTTTGTTGATGCAAAGGCTGGAATGCAATGGTGTGTGTGTGTGCGTGTGTGTAAAAGGGCGTGATTAATGAGACAAGTCTTAGGCAGTTTGAAGTCATCTTTAAACACATCTATATTTATTGGAACATGCACATGCTTTCTTTGATTTGTGGGAACTTTTATAGAACTTATATTACTTTCATATGTCTTGGTCTTCTCTGTTATTCATCTCTCTTGCTCTCACTCTGGTGTTGCACTCTTTTATCCATGTTCAGTCCAAAATTGCATTAATAAATAATCCTGTGCTTGATTCCACCTGGCGCAGTTGGTACAGAGGGCTCACCAGTGACTGAGGGGTCGAATCCTTGTTGTCCACTGTCAAAGCGTCCTTGGGCAAGACAAGTAAGTTGCCCCCAGTGGACATGGCACTGCTCACATGACAGCACCATCCACTGGTATATGAATGTTTGTGTGAATCAGTAAATGTGAGCCACTGTATAACACCTTTGACACAGTGATGGTGTCTATAAAGTGCTTTATGAATGCACTCCATTTATCAATTTTTCTGATTCCCTTCCCCCACTCATCCCAAATTATGCGGTTACGTGTATGATATTTACAATTTGCAACCTGACTAAAAATTATTAGCAATTGACAAAACTGTTTTAAACACAGCAAAGTCACCCATTTGTGTACGGTTCATTTAGTCTATCTCCCAATGTACAGTGGGGCAAATAAGTATTTAGTCAACCACTAATTGTGCAAGTTCTCCCACTTGAAAATATTAGAGAGGCCTGTAATTGCCAACATGGGTAAACCTCAACCATGAGAGACAGAATGTGGGGAAAAAACAGATAATCACATTGTTTGATTTTTAAAGAATTTATTTGCAAATCATGGTGGAAAATAAGTATTTGGTCAATACCAAAAGCTCATCTCAACACTTTGTTATGTACCCTTTGATGGAAATAACGGAGGCCAAACATTTTCTGTAACTCTTCACAAGTTTTTCACACACTGTTGCTGGTATTTTGGCCCATTCCTCCATGCAGATCTCCTCTAGAGCAGTGATGTTTTGGGGCTGTCGTTGGGCAACATGGACTTTCAACTCCCTCCACAGATTTTCTATGGGGTTGAGATCTGCAGACTGGCTAGGCCACTCCAGGACCTTGAAAAGCTTCTTACGAAGCCACTCCTTTGTTGCCCTGGCTTTGTGTTTGGGATCATTGTCATGCTGAAAGACCCAGCCACGTCTCATCTTTAATGCCCTTGCTGATGGAAGGAGATTTTCACTCAAAATCTCTCGATACTTGGCCCCATTCATTCTTACCTTTACACAGATCAGTCGTCCTGGTCCCTTTTGCAGGAAAACAGCTCCAAAGCATGATGTTTCCGCCACCATGCTTCACAGTGGGTATGGTGTTCTTCCGATGCAATTCAGTATTCTTTCTCCTCCAAACACGAGAACCTGTGTTTCTACCAAAAAATTCTATTTTAGTTTCATCTGACCATAACACATTCTCCCAGTCCTCTTCTGGATCATCCAAATGCTCTCTAGCGAACCGCAGACGGGCCTGGACGTGTACTTTCTTCAGCTGGGGGACACGTCTGGCAGTGCAGGATTTGAGTCCCTGGGGGCGCATTGTGTTATTGATAGTAGCCTTTGTTACTGTGGGCCCAGTTCTCTGTAGGTCATTCACTAGGTCCCCCCGTGTGGTTCTGGGATTTTTGCTCACCGTTCTTGTTATCATTTTGATGTCACGGGTTGAGATCTTGCATGGAGCCCCAGATCGAGGGAGATTATCAGTGGTCTTGTATGTCTTCCATTTTCTAATACTTGCTCCCACAGTTGATTTCTTTACACCAAGCATTTAACCTATTTTAGATTCAAGTCTTCCCAGCCTGGTGCAGGTCTACAATTTTGTCTCTGGTGTCCTTTGACAGCTCTTTGGTCTTAGCCATAGTGGAGTTTGGAGTGTGACTGACTGAGGTTGTGGACAGGTGTCTTTTATACCGATAATGACTTAAAAAAGGTGGCATTAGTACAGGCAACGAGTGCAGCCTCGTTAGACCTCTTTAGAAGAAGTTAGACCTCTTTGACAGCTACCAAATACTTATTTTCCACTCTAATTTGGAAAAAAAATCTTTAAAAATCTAACAATGTGATTTTCTGTTTTTTTTCCACATTCTGTCTCTCATGGTTGAGGTTTACCCATGTTGACAATTACAGGCCTCTCTAATCTTTTCAAGTAGGAGAACTTGCACAATTGGTGGTTGACTAAATACTTATTTGCCCCACTGTACATGCTAACCTGAACCGAGCTTTAAGGGCTCTTCCACGTCCTTTCGAAAATGAAAAATCACTCAAAACTACCCTGACTAATCTCACACAGGGCGGCGGGAGTGATTGCCTTCATCATACGGCCGGCCTCCAGCGGCGAGCAACTTTCAGTTGAGTATTACAGCTCTTCATTCCCCTGCTGCGGCCCCAGCAAGTAGTCCCGTGGGGGTTCTCGTCGTCAAGGATGCAGCAGGGGATTGACGAGCTGTAATACTCAACTGAAAGTTGCTCGCCGTTTCTTCTAACGAGGTCTAACGACGCTCCACTCGTTACCTGTATTAATGGCACCTGTTTTAACTCATTATCCGTATAAAAGACACCTGTCCACAACTCAGTCAGTCACACTCCAAACTCCACTATGGCCAAGACCAAAGAGCTGTCAAAGGACACCACAGACAAAATTGTAGACCTGCACCAGGCTGGGAAGACTGAATCTGCAATAGGTAAAATGCTTGGTGTAAAGAAATCAACTGTGGGAGCAAGTATTAGAAAATGGAAGACATACAAGACCACTGATAATCTCCCTCGATCTGGGGCTCCTTGCAATATCTCACCCCGTGGCATCAAAATGATAACAAAAACGGTGAGCAAAAATCCCACAACCGCACGGGAGGACCTAGTGAAGACCTACAGAAAGCTGGGACCACAGTAACAAAGGCTACTATCAGTAACACAATGCGCCGCCAGGGACTCAAATCCTGCACTGCCAGACGTGTCCCCCTGCTGAAGAAAGTACACGTCCAGCCCCGTCTGCGGTTCGCTAGAGAGCATTTGGATGGTCCAGAAGAGGACTGGAAGAATGTGTTATGGTCGGATGAAACCAAAATAGAACTTTTTGGTAGAAACACAGGTTCTCGTGTTTGAAGGAGAAAGAATACTGAATTGCATCCGGAGAACACCATACCCACTGTGAAGCATGGGGGTGGAAACATCATGCTTTGGGGCTGTTTTTCTGCAAAAGGACAAGTACGACTGATCTGTGTAAACGAAAGAATAAATGGGGCCATGTTTCGAGAGATGTTGAGTAAAAAATCTCCTTTCATCAGCAAGGGCATTGAAGATGAGACGTGGCTGGGTCTTTCAGCATGACAATGATCCCAAACACACAGCCAGGGCAACAAAGGAGTGGCTTCGTAAGAAGCATTTCAAGGTCCTGGAGTGGTCTAGCCAGTCTCCAGATCTCAACCCCATAGAAAATCTGTGGAGGGAGTTGAAAGTCCGTGTTGCCCAACAACAGCCCCAAAACATCACTGCTCTAGAGGAGATCTGCATGGAGGAATGGGCCAAAATACCAGCAACAGTGTGTGAAAAGCTTGTGAAGAGTTACAGAAAATGTATCGCCTCCGTTACTGCCAACAAAGGGTACATAACAAAGTATTGAGATGAACTTTTGGTATTGACCAAATACTTATTTTCCACCACGATTTGCAAATAAATTCTTTAAAAATCAAACAATTTGATTTTCTGGATTTTATTTCCACATTCTGTCTCTCATGGTTGAGGTTTACCCATGTTAACAATTACAGGCCTCTCTAATATTTTCAAGTGGGAGTACTTGCACAATTAGTGGTTGACTAAATACTTTTTTGCCCCACTGTAACCTAGCTCTCTTGCCTCCTGTTTTGTTTACGCTCTTTCCTCCGTCTCCTAGTCCGGCAAGAAAATGACAAGAGCTGGACTAACTATGGTGGCATAAGATACTGATCAGGAGTTTTAAGAAGTCAGCAGTTTTGACCAGTATTTACCATAATTTTTAATATTTCATATTCCATTTAGCACACGACTGTTGTTTGTCATTACCATACAATTTATTTAGCAATCGGGGAAAAATACTTAGAGCCAAATGTCCTGAAAAAATATTGGAGTACAAAGGTAAAAACAATGATGACGTTTTGCAGTCTACTCTAGTCATTAGCCTTGTGTTTGTTGTCTATGTTGCCTTCGTTTTTGTTCTGAATCTTCCTCCTCCTCCAAGTAGGACTCAAACATATATAGCTGTATGTCTTATTCTGCTGGATCGACAATATCGTTAGAAAAATCCACACTTGAACCAGAATCGCTGAAAAACGCTTCCACCTCTTTTAGGCTCAAATTGCTATAAAATAAAATCGTTCATTGTCTGACGTCATCACCAAGAAGGTGGCGCCAGAGCGCTATAATGACAGGAGGAGCTAAATGGCACATTTAAAGACACATTTCTCATCATCTGCGCTTTACCAAATTGTTGTATATAGTTGAATCGTCTCAAAATATGAACTTAATTCCAGTAATAATGCTATTTAAGATTTATTTTGTCATGTCATATGCACTTTAATTACAATGAAAAAACAAGCAGTTTAGCCAGTTACTCTGGGCCATAACCAGTGGTTATGTCTGTTGTTATTCATTTTAATAATTTATTTTTTGTTAATGTATTGATTTATGAATGTATTTATAATTATTTAAAAAATATTGAAAATACAATAATGATTGATAATAATAATAATTTAAATAATGTATTTATACACGATATACATACTATAAAGGGTTTCAGACTCTTTGAATAGCTGTCCAAAGGTTTTTGTTAGGAAAAAATAAATAAAAAAATAACACATCCATTTCAGTTTTGCACATTTCAAAAGATATGCTGTTTAAATGATGCCCCCGTTTACACACACAACATTCCCACGAGTTCAGCAGGCGGTCCACATATCTAATCCAGGATGTATAGGAGACAAAGAAAAGTTATACCCTCCACGTTACAAAAGCACTCTGGCTGCCATTCACCTTGTGAACAGTTGGAGAAAGACTAAGTTGCACTTGCACACAGTTTAGGGGAGCAAAAGGCATGAGCCCACTTGAGTTTATTTTCCCTGCCCCAACTACAAGCCTGATTGAAATGTTAATACAGCAGAGAGAGCTGCCGTTGCCCGCTCTCCATGCAGATATAAATGTGCTGTGCAGAGAGTGCAGGAATGACAAAAAGAGCAGAAAAGAGAGCGTGAGTGTGAAGAAGTGGGACAAAGAGACTGGAATGTGGGAACAAGCAGTAAAAACACGGTAGGCCTACACCCCGTGTAATCGCCAGAGTAATCCTTGTAAAACAACCCTGCGGAGGTGTGTTTGCTGTTTGGAATTTGGAAAATACAAGCGGAGATATCACTTTTCTCTTGAAAAAAAAACAAAAAAAAAAACAGAATTGATGCAACACTTTATTGTTTATATTTGTTTGTCATATGAGCCTAGTTAGATTTTCTTGGTGTTTAATGATTTGAACCTCAAGGGTCATTCTTAAGCACTGTTCAGATTGATTTCAGTGATGACATAGTGCTGTGCATGGTCCAGGTGGGGTTTGGGTGCCTTTCTCAGGGCCAGTCCACGAGAAACAAAAGAGATTTTCTTAAGAATCCACTGTACTTTGCAAGGATGATTAAAAGGCTGAAATGAAAAAAAAAATCTATATAGTAGGGTTGTTCCGATCATGTTTTTTTTTTTTTTGCTTCCTATCCCGATCGTTTTAGTTTGAGTATCTGCCGATCCCGCATTAAGAAAAAAATAAAACTCGGACGAATATACATTCAACATACAGTACATAAGTACTGTATTTGTTTATTTCGACAATAAATCCCCAAGATGGCATTTACATAATTAACATTCTTCCTGTGAGAGGGATCCACAGATAGAAAGACTTGTAATTCTTAACGGATAAATGTGACTTTGTATATTGTGACTAAATATTGCCATCTAGTGCATTTGTTGAGCTTTCAGCATATGATACTGTAGCCATGCCCAAATGCATGATGGGAAGTACAACCATGACTGTGCATAGTGCTACCAATTGATATATCTTCTCTGCATTGGGAAATAACATAGGGTGTTAAGAAAAAGATCAATTAATACCTTGCTTCCCCACCTTGCTTCCCACGATATTTCTAATCGTAGGGAGAGAGATTGTAAGGCTTTAGTCAATTAAAACAAGGCTCCAAAGTCTGGAAAATACACTCTACTCATTTTACGCTGCCTTTTAGCTCTCTATAAAGGAAAAACGGCACCATTACAGATTGATCGCGACAATGCGTGAGTGGGTCGTGCAGCGCATGCATTAATTGCCTTAAATATTTTAACGTGATACATTTTTTAAAAAATTAATTACCGCCGTTATCGGGATAGATTTGATAACCCTACCTTAAGCCTAAACTAAAGACTCTAGATGAGTGTAACATATTATGTCTGTAACGTTAAATACAATTAGAAAACGATTTAATTAAAAACTATATATATATATATTAAAAAAAGGCATGTCCGATATATTTTTGCCGACTCCGATACTTTGAAAATGACGTGATCGGACCCGATCGATCAGGAGGGCGATCGATCGGGACATCTCTACTATATAGTGTGATTTTTGTGTGATTAGGACATTAAGGGTACATAATTTTTCATTTATTAAACTGAAGTGTTGCAGGTTGACACCTCTCGGGAAGTAGCTCCACTCAGATGCAGATTGTGTGATGTCAATGCAAAAGGCTTCCAGCGACACTTTCACTTTGCTCATCACCACCTTTCGTGTAGGGTAAGAAAAGATTTAAACATCTCTTCCGAGGTAGCTGCACAAAAGCTGTGTTCACACTGCAGGTCAATTCTGAGTTTTTGGGCCTGTTTGGAACATGGATCAGATTTTTAAAATGCAGAGTAACGGTCCATTTACAAATTTTTTTTTTCAAACCTGACCTGGGCCTCTTTACATATGTGGATATAAATTAGATATGTATGCGCAGGGGCGCCCCAGGAATTTTGGGTCCCATGAAAATAAATATTGCTAGCCACCTGTAAAGCCGCTTAATGGTTGGTGATTATTTTTTTTACATAAAATTGTGCATTTTAATGATAATTTCGCATATTTGTGAAAAGAACAACATGGCAGTTACCGCCCATGCATCTGCAAAGTAAATGCTCATACGTACAAATCAGGCCTATTTATCATTACCAGGCGAAAATCCACTTTTGGTCAAGCAATGGTGGACGAGGGTGAGAAAAACATCTTTTCGTTCTTGATGCAACACATGAAGCTATCAGGTTAAGAAAATATTGATTCCAGTGGTACAAAATCCTCAATTGCTTCAAGAGCATGATAACTAATGGGCTCGACACACTGGGGGGGATGAGCGATGGCGAAATGTGAAAGTCATCGCTGTTGTGCTGAAAGCCAACACGCGGCGCGCGATACGACTGCAGTAGCAACCGACATGCGCCTCCCTCTGCCTGTGCGTCATCACTCGTCTCTGATTGGCTATGAATTTGGAGGGAATTTAATTAATTAATTTATTTTATTTTTTTAAATCATTTAAAACATTTTTTTTATTTTTTATTTAAACCTGTCTCGTTCAACTGCATGACACGGAGAATGGGAATCTGAGTGTCCTATTGGTCTGAACAGTTTTCATGTATCACATGAGAATATGACATACTCCCATTGCGATTATGCAATGTGTTTCTTTTATTGGGAGAAAGTAGCGAACAGGAAGGTGTTATGGGGGAGAGAAAAGCAGAGAAGGAGAGAGAGAAGCACAAACAACAACAAGAAATACATTGAACGCCTACACTAACTATGAATATGTTGGTGCTATAGTTAGTTGTATTTCCGGTTGACACCATGTTGGGGGCCTGATGACCAAGGAGAAAGGGGGGGGGGGTCAGAAAGATAAGTGATTGGGAGGGGTGAAGTGTACACAAATCAGCCATGTGAGGTGTATAACCCAATATTTGTGGGAATCCCTTGCAAGTGTGGACATGTTGGCATCCTATGCTGCCTGATCGCTAATCAAGAAACAGTTTCTCTACTTGAGTGTTTCTAATTGGACCTAGTCATGCGTGAATCCCATCAGACATGTGATAGTCCTGCAGACGAGTGGAAATGCTGCGCGGTAGGGGCTGCGGCCATTCCCCAGCCAATCGGGGGTGTCAAGCCAGCACAGCCCATTCCTACTCCCGCAACAACAGCAAGAGGGCCGCTGTCATCCTCCCGGGATCCAGGATGGTTACCCTGACCATCGGTGCCCCCATCAAACGGCCTTCACCACCGCCCGCCCACTCAGCCCACGGTCTTTTCCGATTGCAATCGTGTGGAGGCAGAAGATTTTGTTGGAATTGACGGTAATGTTGATTTTTAACCTTGCTTTATGGAAAAAAAAGAACACAATGAATGTATGTGCTGGTTGCACACTGCTAAAATGATACGCTCCTCCATGTTGACAAAGTCTGCCACACGCATGTCAGTTTCCGAGTTGGCCAGTCTCCTTGCTGGTGGTTTGTCGATCATAATGTAATAAATATAATAAATCCGTTGCTAATTGGCTGCAGTGCCAGGTGACACAAATAGAACCATTTCCTATTTTGTTTCATTGCGTTGCTAGTTGCAGTTGCAAATTTCATGTGCACAAATGTCGCGTGTCGCTTCATTGCAAGAAGGTTGGCGATTTTCGCCTCTTTGGGCTCGTGCCACAGAAAATGTATTGAAAGCAAGCGACGTTGCCTTCCGTGTGTCAAAGCCACTCTATTTCTGTGAACACACTGCGACACGTGACAACATGTTTTGTACTCGTGCATGTCACCTCACCGATGTGTTTCATTCACCTACAAGTCGCATTGCTTGATATAAACTCCTCAATGTTTTGGTATCGTTTCTCTTCATGCAGTCTGAACGAGCATTGTTGACAAGCCGCACGGAAACAGCGACAGCTGAACAAAGTGCCGCTCTGCCGATGCTGCCTCCGCGCGCGCCAACCGGGAAGGCGGAACTTCGCGCGTTCACCTCTGATATTAACCCTTTGTACTGACTCCATGTTCCAAAAGTTTAAAAAAGACTCGCCGAAAGCAGGTTGACAATTTATTCGTCGGCAATGGTCAAAAACAAGGCAAAAACAGACGACAGAGCGACAATTCTGGATCCAAAACAAGGCTACATATTTCCGAGCAGCAAAATCTGTCTTATCTCAGTGTCCAGTGTTTTTTAAGTCCGTGGGCCGGCTGAAGGTGTGTCCAGGCGTTGCTTTGGGATCATCCCTCTCTGGCCGGGGTCGGGCTGTTTAGGTTCGTGCGTGGATGGAATGTGGTTGCCACAGCGACCGACGCTGGTGTTGACGTCACAAGCGCCTGCTATCAACTTTGTTATCCGGGCTGGCACTATTTGTTTTAGGACAAAGCGCGCTGGTCTTTGTCCTTGTTTGTTTGTCGGGAGGACCGATTGCCAGAGTTTGGTGCGTCAATCTTGCTCGTGGCGCACACGTTTTGGGCTTCTGTGATAAGATGGCGTTGTGTATCTATTCTGTTTCTTTAAACTATGGTGTGCTATTCATTTTACATTAGGTGTGTTAGAGTAGTGCAGTCCTGCAGTGAATATGAGAAATGATACTATTCCCTGATTGATTATATTACGTGTGTTCGAGTAATGCAAACAGTTAGTTACGAGAAACAGTACCATTTTTCCTTTTCCCCCTCATGAGCGCCGATAAGGTGATTCACTTTACTGTGTTCAAGGCCACTGAGTGGAGTCTGCCTAAACTAGAGTTAAATGAATGTGTTATACTAATGCAAACAATTATATGGTGTGTGCAAGAACGGTACCTTTTCCCTTCAGCATCTTCCACTGATAACCCTTCCTAAGGAAGTTGTAAATTTAACACACCGCACCACTGCAGTGTTTATAGCAACACTGTGCCCTGCTGTGCTTTAGGAGGACTGTCAAGGGTAAAATCTCGCACTGCAGCATTAATTGGATGAATTTAATCTCCGTGAACCTCAGTGGATTAGTAATCAAGTCGTATTGGGGGAATACGCCTTACATGAGATTTGCGGTGCTGCGTTAAAATCCAAATTCCAACCTTGATCAATGTTCCTATTGTTGCCTCTCTGTGCCATTGACCTTTATGTGGAACTGGCCTGGCAACCATGTCTGCCTCACAATACATTCATATACAACACATGCATATGCTTATATAGGATGCAGGGGGCCACGCTAATGCAGACCTCACCAATGTGAACGCAAACAAACATCTTGATTGCGGTATTAATCATGCATGAATGCCTGCGTGCAGACACAATCATGCACCACGCCTCTGGGTTGTTGAGCAAATTAATTAGGCCAATGTTCAATAGGCTCTTAGCTTTAATGAACAGAACTACAGAAATGGAAAAGGAGGGACAGCAGGACAGGGCTAAGATGGACGTGCAGCAGGAGGAGAGAAATGAACTAGCTGTTTATCAATCTTTCTGGCTCAGATTCACAAGTTAATAAATCGTTTTTGGCGGACCAGCACTCACTTTTTTTTTTCCAAATAAATAATATTTTATTATTGACTTTTATTCATCTCGGGATCGTCCATGCTGGAAAAGCACTTGTTCTTCAAAGCTAGGATCTAAATTTATTATTTAGGAGATGGGAAAGAACAGTTAGCTATCCCATTGAGTATTATTCACGACATCATCTGTGAAACCACCAGATATTAAGTAAAATGGACATGGTTTAACAGGCACTCATGTGGCTAAATTTTAGGGATCATAAAAACATGTTTGGATAATCCCTTTTTCAGTAGAACAATGATAGAAATTGAGACTTTTCGCTCTTATGCAAAGTACTTTGCATTCGAAATTTGTCCCCAACCGCCAGAAGTGGGTAGAGTAGCCAATATTTTTACTCAAGAGTAGCTTTACTTCAAAATAATATTACTCAAGTAAAAGTACTTATCCAAAAAATGTACCCGAGTACAAGTAAAGAAGTATTTGGTGAAAACAATACTCAAGTAATGAGTAACATTGTGAGCAACTGCTATCGATGTTTTGTTTTTTAAACATTTTTTTCTCTCGGCATAAATTTATCGATTGGATCTGTTTTTATCTTACTTTACTATAACCTAGTAAATAACCACAATAAGCCAAAGAAATCCCGTATTGGGCCGAATATAAGACGGCCCTGATTATAAGACGACCTCCTCTTTTTCAAGACAAGAGTGTGAAAAAAGACTTTTTGAACACCAAATTTTTATACAGAAAATAATTACAGTACATCCGAAACGAATGATTATAACAATATATTTGAGAGAAAAAGCATGTTATTTTGCCTCATTCAAATCTTAATATCTGAACATTTAAATATGTAAACTAAAGTGCAATCACATTCGTAAATGAATGGCTTCTGGTTTTTGAAATGTAAATAAACCAATCTATTGTGATAAAACAACAAAATTGCAATAACTGCATTAACCATCAAAGTGAAGTCTAACTGTAACTAGTCTTGAAACAAATCTGAATAAGGAAAAACATTGCAATAAAATAATGCAAACTGGTTAAACTTGATAGTAGCTGAGATCTGTCATGACAGAACATCACTTCAATAGTATCTGGCGCCATGTAGCGTCATGAATGCGGAGAGTAGCTGAGATCTGTCACGACAGAACATCGCTTCAATGATATCTGGCGACATCTAGCGTCGTGAATTGGTATAATGTCTAGACCACGAATATAAGACGACCCCCTCTTTTTCAGTCTTATTTCAATGCAAAAACACCCTCTTATATTCGGGCCACAAAAAAAAATCTGGTGAGAGAAAAAAATCGACAGAAATAAAGCATCATTCGTGCAAAGAGCATAAGTGCCCTCTAGTGGAGAAAACATATTGAAATTAAAAGGATCATACCTATTATGAAATTAAAATCATCATATCTACGGTTTTCCATGGCCAATCGGCGCCAAATAAAAACTGGGATAGAGGTTAAAATCTGCACTTCCAAGTAATGTTGATGGCAGCACACTATGTCAAATGCTTAAATTTTGACGGTGCTTTAACGACACCACGTGATTGAATATGCCGTCGTGATCATAGACCAGCAAGCTTGAGACTGATTGGTATGAATGAATGAATGAAATTTTATTGTCATCATCATCGGTATCATTGACAATCATTGACAATTACAAAATGTGATATGATTTGCCCGAAGGAACCGAAGAAGAAGACAAAGGCGGACGGGAGGAAGCATATGCTCATCAGTTTCCTGTCCCCCATACAACTAAAGACGCACATTCAGACATGGTACATGCATCAGATGGCCACAAAACTGTACAATAACACAATCAACAATCTGGGTTTAGTAACTCAGCGTCCAGTCAAGCAGCCCGATTAATTTCAGGGCGTACAAGGTTATGGCTTTGTCATGTCCCTGACATTTTTGCATCTGTTTGCTGTGGGAACATTTTGTTGTGGCTATGTGTGTGGCAAAAATGATTATGTGTTATCGCAGCTGGTGTGAGTAGCGACTCAAAATGCTTTTCTTATAAGTCTCTTAAAAGGATACATTTCTAAGGTGTACATGGTGGCAACAGTTGGCGCACACAAAGATCACTGTAACAGTTTCATCAGACATGAATGTATGAGGAAATTCAAACAACATATATACTGTATATATATATTTCCCATTTATTTTATATATTAGATATTGCATATTACATATTCTAATATGTAAAATAAATGGGAAATATGTAATGACTAGTGTAGCCCAAAGTAGCGGAGTAAAAGGAGCGTTTCGTCTTCACAAATCTACTCAAATAAAAGTAATAGGTATTGTGTGGTAAAACGACTCTTATTTTCCTCAAAAAGTTGCTCAAGTAAATGTAACTGAGTAAATGTAACGCGTTACTCCTCACCTTTGCTTACCGCACATAAACAATGATAAATGTTGTGGGTCAATATGGGAGTGTATTTTTAATGGCTTCTGAAATTCGATTAGAGAACTAAACCTTCACTTCTCCTTTTATCTTTGCAGTACAGGGACATACACAGTAAACTTCATTTCCTGGTTTATGAATGGAAGATCACAAATGCAAAATATGACTGGCAGTTACCTCAAAGATACAGGTGAATAAAATCTTACAGTACCTATACAAATGTCCACTAAAGAAAATCTCCCATTGGTAACTGAGAAAGACTGATTCAGGAAAAAAATAGGAATTTATTTTGTGCGAATTTCTTTTCAACTACAAACTAATGAACTGTCTTGGACAAAATTTCTGTTAGCCTTAACAATTTTTAAAATTTATTTATTTATTTATTTTTTTAAAAATTAACGACCCCAATCAATGAACTCAGGTCTCAGATCTCTCAGGTCTCAGGTCTCAGAAGCATTGGGTCTTGTCAACATGCATTGTGGCAAGTTCTGGTCTTGTCAATTTTGATTTGATAGCTAATGTGGATTTTTCATTTTAATGGAACACACCACCAACTGTGCGACTGTTTAAAGTGCAGGTAAAGCATTTTACTCGGTTAGATTGTATTGAATGCATTATTCGCTGTCTCAAAATTTTCATTACCCCCAAACTTTTTGAATTGACCGTGTAGTTTTGGAGTTACTGCCATAGCAACACCTTAGCAACGAGGGACGCGCCTCGCTGCCGGCCATTACCTGATGACGTAAATTTGTGAAAACCTCGCCAGCACTCCAATACGAACGTATAGCACCATGCTATCGTCACCATATATTACAAACATTTTCT
Organism: Corythoichthys intestinalis; assembly: GCF_030265065.1. NCBI lineage: Eukaryota > Metazoa > Chordata > Actinopteri > Syngnathiformes > Syngnathidae > Corythoichthys > Corythoichthys intestinalis. The sequence goes on from NC_080402.1 coordinate 24,098,212, forward strand.
GGGTTTTACTCGCAAGATTCGTCATGCCATCTCGATGTGCTCACACGAAGGCTCGAGACTCTATGAGTGGCCCAAAAAAACCTTCTTCTGTGAAGGGAATAGTATCTTATCTCGTATTTACTATTTGACTGTTTGTATTACTCTAACAGTGTTTTTCAACCGGTGTGCCGCGGCACATTAGTGTGCCGTGAGAGATCGTCAGGTGTGCCGCGAGAAATGATCTTATGTCACATTTATATATATATATATATATATATATATATATATATATATATATATATATATATATATATATATATATATATATATATATATATAATATTCTGTATATTGTAATGTCCGTAACTGCGTGCGGGCCCTTGAGGGGACCATCAGCCTGCAGAGTGGTGACGTAGCGGGAAGCAAGCACGGAGGGAGGGAGAACAGCGTGTGGGCGAAGTGAGTGGTCGCATGTTGGAGAGTTGCAGATGCTGCTATGTTTATTATTTTCCATTGTTACCATAATAAAGTGGGAAAGTCATCACCGACTTCTCTCCTTTCTATTTCTCCATTCGGGGCTATTACAATATATAATCCTCCCTCATTCACTAGGTCCCCCCTGTGTGATTCTGGGGTTTTTGCTCACCGTTCTTGTTATCATTTTGACGCCACGGGGTGAGACCTTGCATAGAGCCCCAGATTGAGGGAGATTATCAGTGCTCTTGTATGTCTTCCATTTTCTAATAATTGCTCCCACAGTTGATTTCATTCCACCAAGCGTTTTACCTATTGCAGATTCAGTCTTCCCAGCCTGGTGCTATTAATACAGGTAACAAATGGAGCCTCGTTAGACCTCTTTAAAAGAAGTTAGGCCTCTTTGACAGCCAGAAATCTTGCTTGTTTGTAGGTGACCAAATACTTATTTTCCACTCTAATTTGGAAATAAATTCTTTAAAAATCAAACAATGTGATTTTCAGCTTTTTTTTTAATCCACATTCTGTCTCTCATGGTTGAAGTTTACCCATGTTGACAATAACAGGCCTCTCTAATCCTTTCAAGTAAGAGAAATTGCACAATTGGTGGTTGACTAAATACTTATTTGCCCCACTGTAAGTAGACCCTCACTGGCAATTTGATACGTTTATTACTTGATCCCGACGTGTTTTGTTGTTTTTGTTGTTTGCCTGTCATTGATCAGCTGATAAGTTGTGTATTCTTGTCAATTTGATACATTCATTACTAGAAATTTTATAACTACTCGTCTGTTTTTGCGATTACTGATAATTATATCACAAAATGACTGGGGAAACAAAGGTTCGGAGAGAAATCACTATGGAGACATCGGTCTACCACTCTTCCTTTCGTAAAGTGTCGAGCAGCCAACCCGTGTCATCACCAATGTTTGCTGTGCCGTGTAAATCGTTGTCATCTGACGCCTCACATTCAAATATGTAAGGATTAATTGTAGATAATCCTTCCTGGGAGCCTTTGCCATCATTAGCGTTACGAAAGAGCGAGCTGCTATGCTCGCTGTGGATAGTCTTCTGTTGCGTTCAGGAATTTACATCACACTTCCGGGTTTGGGAAGGGACTATTAATGGAGTGCAAAAAAAACAAACATACAAACAAAAAACGTACATTATCCTTGCAGTTATGCGTTAACAATCACATGGTTGTTTTAACAAACTCGTCCAAAGTTTATATTCGTAAAATTACACTGAAATCCAAAAAGTTCTTCAACTGCCCTTTAAATTATTTTCATTGTCTGATATATATTTTCTCTGTGATTATTTTGACAATAGGTATCAAGTAAATTTTGACTGGTACTGCTCTCCTGTCTTTATCAAACAGCAACAATGCACTTTAAATTTAGCTATTTTATCCTTATCCTCATTGTGTCCACTTTAAATAATCATTTTTACAATTATTCTTCCCATCCTTTCTTGCCTTTCTTTAGTCTTGTTGACGTGTGTGTATATGTTAATACATTTACAGTATATGTGTTTGTGTCTATTTGTTCGTCACCTCGTCCAAAAGTGCAGACATGCGGGACATGACCTTTTTGTGTGCGCGAGCATGTGATTCGATGTGGATGTGGTATGTGAATGCACATGCTCCTTCTTTGTTTGTACATGTGAAGTTTTAAAGTGTGTGCGTGTGTGTTTTCGAGCGATGTCAGACAACTGTGTGGTTCACATTAGACGTGTTTGATGTCTCCATCTGAGTCCTCCATCCTCCTACTTCAACACTACTGTTTGATCTGCGCCAATCTGCTCCTGATCATTCCGCCTTTGTTTACGCGCAAAGACACTTTCCCTTTTGTCCATGTTTCACCCACTTGCTGTCACTCAGCATGCGTGTGTGTGTCTACAGGTTCCATGTCTTTTGTTCTGCTTGCAGATGTGACGGAATAAAATGTGGAAAAGTCAAGGTTATTTTACATCTGTCCAGCTGTCCTTTTGGCCTGCAGCCACCCTTTTTTTCTGGATTTCTTTTGAATAATGTTGAGGGAAAACATGAGTTATACACTGACTTTTTTTTTATGATCTTGGTCACATTTACCAGAAACAAACTGTTGAGACTGAACAAAAATGTGGTTGTGCACTTTTATCCCCTGCTTGATGAAATATTTGGAGTTCTGGTGTCTTGCTAGTGTGCTGGTTTATTCCAAGCATCCATCAGCTACAGCAGGCAGTCTGCATGCAGATGAAGAATCTAATCTCATGAAATCCAGAACTTGAGCTGCATGAAAGTTATATAAAGATAATAATGGTCAGTTTTGATGGATGATGTCAGAGTGCTGTTCATTTGACGAGTGTTTCTAATATTTTGGTTACCTTATCAATGTCATGAAAGAGTTTTTGATGGATCTAATCCGAGAGTTGTCTTTCTTATGAGGTGTTCGTTGACTGTACGGTATATGTTTTTAACCTGAATTGTGTTCAGAAGTTCTGGTTTCACTATCCTGTGTTGTTTCTTTCAAACCACAAATGTATAATAGATCTTGATGACAACTGAGGTCATTTTTGCATATTGTTTCACTTTTAAGTCAAAAGTAAAACACCTAAAAACAACAAAGGCAAATCATAGGCAGAGTTTGACTTTTGGGGCGGGGGGGTTGGCACAACATGCTGATTACCCCAAAACGTAGTGTCAGCGATAAAATGAACTTACAAGAATATTTATAATAATAAGTTGACAATGAGTGTTTTTTTTTTTTTTGTTTCCCATCTTTCTTGAGGGGAATTCTAAATCAGTCTGCTTAGGCAATACTTTCCGCCAAGATCGTCATCCATTGATTAAGGTACGCCTGCCGGTGTCGTGCCAATATAGTTACCCCAGTCAAAAATAGTATCCCCTGGGCAGAGCCATATGGAGGTAGATTTGTGTCTTTATGATTCAATAAAAAAAGTTGCTTCAGTTTAAAAAAAAATGTTTCTTCAATCAAAATATATATTTTCAATAAAAAAAGTTGCTTCAATAAAAAAAATGTGTTTGAATGCAAAAATAAATTTGGAACTCAAAAAAAATGCATGTGAAAGCTATTTTTCTTTGATTTTTTTTTTTTAATTGGAGTTTTTTTTCTTCTTTTCTTTTCTTTTTTTATTGAAGCAACTTTTTTGATTGAAGTAATGTTGATTTGTGTTATGGCCACATTTTGATGAGGACATTTTTGACTAGGACATTTTTGTCTTTATTATTCAATGAAAAAATAAGTTGCTTCAATATATATATATATATATATATATATATGTATATATATATATATATATATATATATATATATATATAATTTTGAAAAAGAAAAATCACTTCAATCAAAAAAAAAAAAAAGAAAAATTTAAATCATAGAAAACATTTTCGAATGCGAAAAAATATTTGAGATTGAAAAATTTGCATTTGAACATTTGAGCATTTCTTTGATTGAATCAATCCTTTTTGTGTTTGGGCCATATCATGGGTAGGACATTTGTGTCTAAATCATTCAATCCCCCAAAAAGTTGCTTCAATAAAAAAAAAATGTGTTTGAATACAAAAATAAATTTGGAAACCAAAAAATGCATGTGAAAGCTATTTTTCTCAGATTTTTTTTTTTTCTTAATTGGAGTAGTATTTTTTTTTTCTTCCTTTTTTTCTTGAAGCAACTTTTTGGATTGAAGTAATGTTGATTTGTGTTATGGCCACATTTTGACTAGGACGTTTTTGTCTTTATTATTCAATGAAAAAATAAGTTGCTTCAAAAAATATACCGTATATATATATATATATATATATATATATATATATATATATATTTTTTTTTTTCAAAAAGAAAAATCACTTCAATCAAAAAAAAAAAAAAACGAAAAATTTAAATCATACAAAACATTTTCGAATGCGAAAAAATACTTGAGATTGAAAAATTTGCATTTGAACATTTGAGCATTTCTTTGATTGAAGCAATCCTTTTGTGTTTGGGCCATATCATGGGTAGGACATTAGTATCTAAATCATTCAATCCCTCCAAAAGTTGCTTCAATAAAAGAAAAAAAAAATATTTTCAATCAAAGAAAAAAATCATTTGAAAAATAAAATTGCCCTCCGCTAAATTGTTGTTGTTGTTGAAAATTATATGCAAAGCAAATGACCGTCTAAGGTGCTAGTCACATGATCTGTTCGAAAAATAATTTTGACCCATTATAAAAATATATTTGTTCATTTCATCCATTTTTGTTGCAGTTTTATTGCTTTACAACTTTATATATATACATATATATATATATTATATATATATATATATATATATATATATATATATATATATATAGAGAGAGAGAGAGAGAGAGAGAGAGAGAGAGAGAGAGAGAGAGAGAGAGAGAGAGGAAAGTCAATTTCATGCAATGACACTTTTCGGCCACCGGGGGGGGGGGGGGGGGCGCTGGCCCCCCTGGTCCCCCCTTAAAATCCGCTTATGCAAATATGTGCTTTATCAAAGTGGAAAAAATAGTAATGCAATACTATGAAAAGACTTTCTATGTTTACTGAGCGCTCCTAAAATACTCATGATAGTAGCAGCATTGTCTTTTCCATGGCAACAATGAAGTCTAACTATTGTTTATTAGACTGGACATCTGTAAGCCAGGGATTTAGTGATAAATGTGTCGTCATGGTAACAAATGTAGCTCTATGTCGTACTTGTTTTAAAGTCTGATCAAACAGTAAAATGTGGGAGTGATGGTTCTTTGAGGTCTTTACAGGAAGAAGTCAACAATTAAGAAACCAATTACCCAAACCAACACAGCACAGTTGTGAGCGGTTTGTTTGACAAAAGACAGTTGCATCTAGCCAGCAGCAGGGGGTGTACACGCGTGTGTTCTTTTACTGTTTCACTTGCTGTGTAAGACCTCACACTGTCTTGCTTGGAATTAAAACTTGGACTGTATTAGTGATTGTACTGTGCTTCAAAGCAACAGCTGGGAAGAGATTTCACTTATTGCTGGTGCTTGTCTTGTCAGCCACAGTGCCACCTCTTTTTCACAGCAGAGGACTTGTGCTGATTAGATGGGATGCAATTAGGTCATAGGACGTTGACATAATGGAAACTAGCCTAGTTGTCCCGTGTGCTCACGATTCCTGTGAGACTGAAAAGAGCCCTGTTAAACTTTATTAGTGCGAGCAGACTTGTAGGGTCCACGACACGCTGGGCCGGGGAGAGAAAGAGCCATGAACACAGACCACAAACACAACAACAACAACGAGCTATTGTTTGTCGTAGTGAAGCCATAGTTGGACCACAGGATTGAAGCATAATGAAGTACTGTACAGTGATCCCTCGTTTTTCGCGGTTAATGGGGACCAGAACCCACCGCGATAAGTGAAAAACCGCGAAATAGCACCCCCCGCCACCCCCCCAAAAAGAAAACAAATATTTTTTATTAATTTTTTTTGTGTTTAATGTATGTATTGAGATTTATCATTGAAAAGAGATTCATATGAGACATATTTTTTAAAACTTTTTTTCCCAAAGTGTAATTAAAAAAAAAAAAAATCATGTGTATATGTATATGGCGGAAAACACTCAGGTGACTTGAAGTTCCGCTCTGAGACCCCCAATTTGGCCAACTTTCAAAATTGTCCGAAATGCATGTGTGACACATCGTTGGAAAGGTTAAAATCTAAGTTTTCTGGGGGGAAAAAAGTTTTGAACAGGAGGGCATTTTCAAAAACAAAAATATTTTTTTAAACAGCAAAACCCAATCTGGAGGTGAGAGCACGAGAGAGCAGAATTACAGACGCCATAACTTTAACGAGATATTATCGCGTACTTACCTTGTTTTGATCTAAAAACTCCATGTACCATGTATCACTGAGTGTCAAGCCACAGCTGTGAATGGCCACAGCGGGATTTTTGGGGATTTTATGGCTGAAACATAGTAATCTAACAAGGGTCGCGATGCAGAAATTGCAGACATCAAGGAGTGGTCGAGATGTTTTTTTTTCATATATTTACCCTTTTAAATGTTTTTTTTTTTGTTTTTTTTTCTCTGTTTGGATCGATTATTTATCATTTAACATATCGGAGAAAACAAAAAAATACAACTAAGCGATAGTTATGAGGTAGATATCCGTGACTTTTTTACAGACGCCATTTCTTTCATTGTGACATAATTTGTTTAAAAGTTTAAAATATGCCAGTTAAACATTTTTTAAAGTCGTTTTTTTTTTTTTTTTTTTGGATCGAAATATTAGACATCAGTTAATGATTCTAATATAAAATGACAGACATTTTGAATAATAAATATAATTAATTACCTTCATTTTATGGCTGGGTTGAAACAAAGCAGTTGCGCGACGTCTGTAAACGGGGGTTTTCAGGGCAAAACGGACAAATTAAAAATAGTTGGGGGGCTTAATGTGCCATGAATCTGCTATGGCAGCATATAGACATATTGTTTTATCAAACACAACAGTTGTTTTGGCTTAAAATACAGCAGTTTCTTTTAAAGAGGACTGCAAAAGCAAAAACTGCTTTTTCAGCCTTGTCTGTGTTTTCCGCCATATATATTTTAATAGATGGTTTTTAAGCACTTCAAATGTAATAATTATGATAAGTTTTAAACATGTTACTGTCCCACCCAATTATTTTTAAACAAGAATAAAGATCTGCAGTAGAAAAATGCTTGGCTTTATTAAATGCTTCATTGAGTGAGTCTACTTAAATTCTCTCACTTACACACAATGAGTTACCACAGCAACTGTTTAACAAGTTAAACGATGATGAACGCATGCAGCGCTTTTGAGGTTCGTGACTGGCATGATCAAACACAAACTTCCGTCAACATCGTTAACTTTAATAAGCAGCTCCAGTGCAGTGCCACAGTGCCTGACAAACAAAGAGCAGGGAGAGAGAGGGAGGGCACGATAGGGAGACTACACCAGGGTTCACTAAATCCGGACCTCGGTGCCACTTTTCATGTCGTGTTTTCCATGTCTCTCTCCTCCAGCACAACTGAATCAAAATAATCAGGATCATTATCAGGGTTCTGGAGAGGTTGCTGATCACATAATCATTTGATGTTTTTGTCATAATCATTTGATTTTCATGTTTTTAAATATGCTTCTTTCAGGAGTCACCAAGGGGTCTATAAAATCCTTGTAAATCCTTCCTTGAAAGAAGTGAAAAACACCGACTGTCAGAGGGTTGTGAGGAAATCTCCACACAGGAGGGGAGAGTCTATTGAGGTTGAAGTTTATAAAGTCAGACTTTTTGCCTAAAGAGCCTAAAGATTATACGTCAAGAAAAATAGAAAATGATCACAAAAGCAGCTTTGGATCTGCTGTGGCTATCTATGATGTGATCAGTCAAAGTAGGTTATGTATATGAGTCTGGATCTACTCAAAGTTTTATGAGTGGGCTAACTCAGCATCCTGCAGGAAGAAACTGACATTGGGCTGACAGTACAGATAGAATGCAAACTCAAAACAGCCAAAGGTTGAATATAAGAAGCTTCCTGTTTGTCAAGTCTCTACTGATTTGATTTTGAACATCCTCAGTGTGTCATCGCTGCTCAGATGGGCAGCAACATCTAAGGAAAGAAGTAGCGTCCAAGTTGCTTTCTCAACATGAACAAACATGGATGTCAGAGGTTAGAAGTACTGCATCTTTCCATGCATATATCGTTATATGGTTGCCAGTTGTGTGACTCAGGATTCACATGTGGAGGTCTCCATACCCAAAGGCCAATAACTCTCCTCAGCATCTGACTGATATCACTCTGCACACTTGCCCTGATCTGGAAATAATCATTTCCTGTGATTTGGGAATAACATGTCATGGACATTAAACTCTGTCTGTCTGTTTTCATTCATCACAGACGACGTAGCACATGTTTGTGTGTCTTTTCCATTCACCTTGAATGACGTGGACCTACTTTGCTATGGGACCGTCTTATGCTTCATTTTGATGTCTTGAGCCTGTATGGGGGTGAATTTTATTCTTGGTCTGCCTCACTATCCTAATTGTTTCCAGATTGTTTGTTTGGAAATTTGTCGAGTTCTCCATCGCACACGACCAGCACCAACACCCCCCACAACTCCGCAAAAAAAAAAAACACATGTAAGGAGACACAATAAACATGTTAAGAGCTTTGCTTGGTCAATCCATCTGTAATGTCTTCACCATCCCGCTGTGCACACGTGCATGTGCTGTATGTTGCGGCTTATTATGTATGTATGGGTTGTAATTTGTTAATAATGTGTAATATATATTTTTTAATTTTTGTAATTTTTTAACCAAAATTAAAACCATAGAGTCCCCAGGTTACAAATGAGTTTTGTTCCTATGCTGGCAACACAACCTGAATTTCCGCTTAAATTGGAATTAACCGTTTAAGTACCCCTAAAGTCCACAAGTACTGTATTTTGTTTAAAGGGCAGCTGAAGAGCAATTAGGGTAATTACTTGAAGGTTTACAGCAACACCTGGAAAATAATTTTTTGGGTCATTTATTTTGAAAATCGATACCATAAATCATTTATTTAGCTACATTGGGTAGGGTAGGAGCTGTCCCATAACCTAATATCCAGTTTCAGCTATGTGGGGAGCATAGAAAATGTATACAACCATGTAATCGCGTTCTCTCAAATAGAAAAATCACCATGCTGGACATAGGCTTACCACTCACCCGTTCGTGAAGTGTTGAGCTGTCAATTGGCGTCCTGACGATGTCTGCTGTGTCAAGTAAATCGTCATCATCTGACGCCTCAGGTACAAACATGTAGGGATTAATTGTAGATCATCTTTCCTGGAAGCCTTTGCCATCGATAGCGTCACGAAACAGCGATCCTGAATGGTTACCTTTGGTGGAAATATCACTGACATCCTTGTTGCTGCTATGCTAGCTGTGGATAGTCTTCTCTGTTGCGTCAGGGAATCTATGTCACACTTCCGGGTTTGCGAAGGGACCATTAACGGAGAGCAAAAAAAAAAAAAAAAGCAAATTATCCTTGCAATTACGTGTTAATAATGACATGGTTGTTTTGACGAACTCGTCAAAAGTTTTTATTAGTAAAATTACACCAAAATCCAAAAAGCTTGTCATCAGCCCCCCATTAATGATGGAGGAGATACTGCCCTCTGGTGGCAGCGTTAGGTCTGGCTGGACTGTCGCCTTGTATGACTAAGAAGCAGACTCTCCCGATATGGATAACGGACAGCTGCACTCTGGTTTGGCCCACATAAGGCTGTAAGTTGTTTCAGCTAATATACAGTATGTTTATGTATGCATTTGTAGTAAGCTTAGAGCTACAGTTTGTGGAGTTATGTGTGGGCAATTTGCTTTGAGAATTGTAAATACGTTAGCATTCATAGCATTTAAGCTAGCGGACTTTTGTTAGGCAAATTATGCTAATTTAATCTACTAAATTTACATACAGTATTGATCAGAGAAGATGGATGTTTGAACACCAGTTGTTTCGTGGCAAGTGTTTTTGGACATAGGTGTACATATGTGTGTGACAGCTTTACAAATTGTCAAAAGTGAAGGAAGTCTAAAGCTGTCAAGCTGAACAACTTCGCGTTTAGTGAGGACAGAACACTACATATCAAGACTGGAGACAAAATGGGGTTTCGGCGTCGTAAAGTTTAAATCACGTAAGTAGAGTACGTCGTAACCCGGGGACTACCCTTGTTTATTTTCAATCACCCCAAGAAGACTGAGGAAATTACTTTTTGATAGTATTGAGCAAATTAACAGTGAGCCTCCTGCAGATTTAAGTTACGTCAGAAGTTGTTATACCACTTTAGTATTACGCTCTGAGGGTGAGGACCCAAAGGCAGACATGTCACCAGTCTTTTGAAGTGTCTTAGACAACTTGTGAGTTGGGGTGAGCTGCCAGGCCGACAGGAGTCATTGGACTGGAGCTTCGGTATCACTGCGTAAACTACTTAAACATCAGATTAGCATGAGGTCAAAAACAAAAGTAAGAAGAAAAAGAATTTCAAATTTGTGATGTGTAATTGTAGAAAAATCTTGAAATAAAAGCCAATATTTCCAGGGAGTGGCTGCCCTTATTGTGGCAGATAGTTTTCATAAATTGCAGCAGTATTTGTTTTTTTAATGTGAGTATCGCAAATTGTCTGCCCTTCTTGTGATTTCAGTAATACTCATTATGCAATACACGGGTGTTGGAGTCAATCAAGCCGCTTTCACACACGCCAAAACAACGTGAAAATCCCGAGATTTAAATGGGCAGCCCTTTTATGTGAACGCAATTCTGACGCGGAGATTACGCGGACATTTCACTGGTCGCGTCTTAGTATAATGCCTGGGAAAGTCCCGGTACGAGGCTTATGTGAAAGCAAGCGTTACATTCCCAGGTCACAGCACGATGGCTGATGACGTTAATATCATGGTGGGCTGATCGTCGCTTCTTCTTTCTTCGCAGTAAAAAGTGGTAAACAAACATTGCAATTACCAAAATAGCAAGCTGGAAATAGCTAAATTAAACTGAAAACATAACGAAATAAATTGCTACTGTATCGTAGAGCCGAGGAAGAGAATCCATCATCCATCTTTGGAATTGTTTGGTTTATTTTGTTGCCGATGTTAGGGTCCACAACTGCGGAAACAAGGTTGTACTTCAAATCAGAAAACAACGGAGGGATGCGTTCATGGGTTTATTAAATACAAACAAAAATACAGGCGATCGCGGAAAAGGGGGAATGACACAATGGGTCCGTGACAGTCGGTCGACAGCGATCAGTAATACTAACCTAAGCGGTAGGCAGAGAGCCGATAAGACAACAAAACAAATACACTCAAATACCAGCACAACGTAGGGGGATTTCAAAACAACAGCGGCAGAGGTGTTGAATGGTGCCCAGCAAGTTAATATCTCGGCACCTGTTGAGTTAATTATCGAGGGTTGATTGAATATTTGCTTGTGCTCATATATACCTAATACATATTTTTCTTATTGATATAACCAGTAAATGATTATTGCTTGCTATAATGGGTTGTAGTGTAATGTTTAAAGTGTTATAAAGTGTTAAAGAGGATCGGGGTGACAACTGCCTTGCTTCATGGCAGCAACATTGCGTAACTAGACCTTCTGGGACATCTGCAGCATCTTACGTCTAGACTTTCGAGGACATCTTCCATTCGAGGACATCTTCCATGGCCGCAGCGTTGCATAACTGAAGTGTTTGGGTCATTCTGACCACTTTATCTAAATGCCCTTGCTTACACACGTGTATTTAGTTAGTTCCGCCTACATGCTCACACATAGCCAATCAAAATCACATGGGTGTCTCCAGCTTGCTTTCCCCCTCCCTTTAGGGCGGCACCTTTCTGTGTTAGGACAAGCCCCTAATAAAAGAAAGAGCAAGGAGTTTAGTTTTAGATCAATTTTGGTGACTAAACAGCATAATCTAGCATTTCACTGTCTAGTCCCTCCTTGCTCTCCTTGGCCAAGAAAACTGAGTGTCTTCTCTCATTCTTTTTGGGTGATTTTACAAATGTCTACCTAAGGTTCTATTTTTGAACATGACAGCACCCTTCTCTTGGATCAACTGGGCTTAAAAACAGTCTTGATGAGCTTCAATTGGCTGCAGTTACAACATCGGGAACGCTCTCACAAACGGCTCTGTAAAAAAACACGATTTGACCAACATTGTGACAGCCGATGCTGACCAAAAATGACGTAATGTACGGGTTATAAAATCGCGCCAGCAGCCATCCCCACATAGAGAGCGTCATTGCCAGTATATCCCTACATGTGTGAAAGCAATGAGGCGAGTAAATCCTGCGTCACCTTACAAGGGAATTTACCGGGATAGGTTTGTGAATGGGGCTTCAGTGTGTCTGTGCATGGGTATAACTGATGTCACAAAATGGCTGCGCTCATAAGCGGTGGCATTATTTCAGTTTAAACATTATTTTCTCCATTATCAGTGGTCAAAGAAATTTTGGATTTGCATACTTAATTGCTTTGAGCAATCATCTTTCCCATGAAGGTCAGTTTTACAAGTGCTGTCTGTCCCTTTAAATAGGTCACTGACAGTAACTGCCTGCACCTGTCATAGCTTCACTCATTTGGTCCCAAAGCTGCAATCATAGGAAGACACAGGAACGAGGCAGGGCAGGAGCCCCGACATTTAGTTGTACAAAAGCAGGTCACGGGTCAACATATTGCAGCGGCACTGTGGTGTAATGTTACTCAAACTTCCTCTCACATTGCAAAAACATGCATGTCAAGTACACTGATGACTAAATTGTCCATAGGTGACAAGTCTAATATGATTGTTTACCTATGTGTCGTGTTTAGCTGGAAACTATTTCAGTGTTTTCCCTGCTTTTCACTCAATGTCATTCCACTAGGTTATAGCAACAAATAGTATAGTAAATGGATGCTTATATTATACAGTAAAATAGGATGATCCACCTTTAACCCTGTCAAGCACCGTGGTAACTACGGTGGACGGCTATTCAAAAGTTGAGACTTATGACCTTTAACCGTTTAAACCAGTGGTGTCAAACCGATTCCACAAAGGGCCGCAGTGGGTCCTGGTCTTTGTTCCAACAGATCCAGCACAGACAGTTCAACCAATGAGGTTTCTGCTAAAATAAGCCGCACCTGACTGCAATCAACTGATTACGCTTGTAAAACACCAGATTGGTGAAAAGGTATTCGTCTTGTTTGGTTGGAATGAAATCCAGCACCCACTGCGGCCCTTTGAGGACCGGTTTGACACCTGTGGTTTAAACCCATTTAATGTAGCTACATACCCATCTGTAATATACTGTTTGTTCATAGTACAATCCTGTTTTAATAAACTGATTTCATTTAATTTCAATTTCTTTATTCACAGTGTTTGTATACTTGCGGGTCTTCTTTGCACTTCTGGTTAGATGCAAACTACATTTTGTTTTGCTACCTGTACGTGTGCAATAACAAAGTTGAATCTGAATCTGACATGCATTTTCAATGGATGTGTATATGTACAGTAGGTAATATGTACGCAATTAAAAATTATATTTCTGCCTACTCTCGGATTCAGGAGGAGCAGTGTGATTTTCGTCCCAGCCGTGGAGCAGTTGACCAGCTCTACACCATCAGCAAGGTCCTCGAGGGTGCATGGAAGTTTGCCCAACCAGTCTGCATGTGTTTAATGGATTTGGAGAAGGCATTTGACCGTGTGTCTCGGGGAGTCCTGTGGGGGGTGCTCCGTGAGCACAGGGCACCGAGCCCCTTGGCAAGGGCTGTTTGGTCCCTGTATGACCGGTGTCAGAGTTTGGTGCGAATTGCCGGCAGTAAGTCGAATTCGTTCCCAGTGAGGGTTGGACTCCTCCAAGGCTGCCCTTTTGAACCAATTCTGTTCATAATTTTTATGGACAAAATTTCTAGGCACAGCCGAAGTGTTAAGGGGGTCCGGTTTGGTGACCTCAGCATTGGATCTCTGGTTTTTGTAGATGATGTGGTGACCTCCTGTTCTCACTGGAGTGGTTTGCAGACGAGTGTGAAGTGATTGGGATAAAGATCAACACCTCCAAATCAGAGACCATGGTCCTCAGTCGAAAAAGGGCAGTGTGCCCTTTCTGGGTCGGGAAAGAGAACCTGCCCCAAGTGGAGGAGTTCAAGTATCTTGGGGTCTTGTTCACGAGTGAGGGTAGGAGGGAGCGGGAGATCAACAGGCAGATCGGTGCAGCGTCTGCAGTGATACAGACTCCGGTCCGTAGCGGTGAAAAAAAAGCCGAGCCGAAAAGGCGAACTATGTTTCTACCCTCACCTGTGGTCACGAGCTGTGGGTGGTGACCGAAAGAACAAGATCCCAGATTCAAGCGGCCGAAATCAGTTTCCTTCACAGGGTGTCCGGGCTCTCCCTTAGAGACAGGGTGAAAAGCTCGGTCATCCAGGAGGGATTCGGTATTGAGCCGCTACTCCACCGTGTCGAGAGGAGCCAGTTGAGGTGGCTCGGGCATGTTCGGATGCCTTCTGGACACCTCGCTGGAGAGGTGTTCCGGGCATGTCCCACCTGCGAGAGGCCCCGGGATAACCTAGGACACGCTGGAGAGACGATGTCTCTCGGCTGGCCTGGAAACGCCTTGGGAACCCGTCGGAGGAGCTGATTGAAGTGGCTTGGGAGAGGGAAGTCTGGGCTTCCCAACTAAAGCTGCTGCCCCTGTGACCCGACCCCAGATTAAGCGGTGGATGATGGATAGATGGATGGATGGATTTATGACTACACCAGTCAAAAGACTTGAGCATTTCCATCCATTTGCAGTCTTATCATCTTCGCAAAGATAGCTGTACGCACTCAGTTTTTCTCTTGCCACACACATAGATGCATACACACTCTGGTAAACCCCACTCTGATGTTTGTTTGTGTTGTCATGGCAATGCCTCCGCTTTTCCTGCCACAGTAAAAAGAAAGGTGAGGGTGGCTCCCTTTACTTCCCGTTTCATCTTTTCACTTATCTGCCTCTTCATGTTTAGCCCTTCTTTTTATCTCTCAGTGTCCTTTATTTTCCTCTGAGCTCCTCTTTTATCCCAGGGATGGTCTCAAGTGACACATTCACAGTCTGTCCTTCTCTCATCCTGCAGTAGCTACTCAAAGAATAAAAATATTAGCTTTTCTTTCATTTGCGGGACCTCACCAACTGTGCGTGCCCCCATCGTGTTTCACAGAGATCACATCATACAGTCGCAACGGGAACTTCATTTCCCATCGTCCACTTCACGCTGAGCCAAGTCCATCCTCGGGCTACTTTGCCATGAATGCTGCATGGTGTTGTGTGACGAAGTAGAAAAGAGTCGAGTTAAGACATAATGATGCTGTCAGCACTAGGAGATATTCGGGGATGTGAAGTGAGAGCGAGTTCATATGTGTTGGCTAGCTAGAAGGGGCTTTCCTAACTATAGCCTGCAGTTTATTGTTTGTTAGGGAAACATGTGGTCTGAGTTTGTTTTGGGAAAAAGAAGGACAAGCTCACACAGTAGTCGTTTCCACAGACACACACATATTTTATGGGCGTGTGACATCACTCAAAGTGCATTATTTATTCAATGCTAAATATCTAATAGGCGGATACAAGGCGTAAATTAGGTTTTTTCAGATCTCGAATCTTCTCATCTGGGTTCAGTAGAGATGTAAACCATCTCATTTTTTCCTTCATTTTATTTCTGTTTTTTTTTTTTTTTTTGCTTCTCTCTTTGTTGTCCTCACTTTCTTCCCACATGTTTTTTCTTAGTTGGCCAAATTTAAAACAAGGAAAACCCCATGAGCGTATGGTGGTTGATGACAGTGATTGTGCACACATGGAATTACATGAAAAAGACACACACACAGTTAAAAATTGTTGTTGTCTTTTATTTTACACCTTGGGCCTATTCAGGAAGGTGTCGTTATTATGTTCTACGCTTGTTCTGACAGTTGTAAAGGAGAACTACCGAAAATGTTAAAAGA
Source organism: Corythoichthys intestinalis (assembly GCF_030265065.1). NCBI lineage: Eukaryota > Metazoa > Chordata > Actinopteri > Syngnathiformes > Syngnathidae > Corythoichthys > Corythoichthys intestinalis. Next base: position 24,114,137 of record NC_080402.1, read on the forward strand.
CTTTGGAAGATGAAGGAGATAGTACCTTTTCTCGTAGGCTGTGTTTAACTGTTTGCATTACTCTAACACACCCAATATAAAATAAATAGCACTTATAGATAAGGAAAACAAGCAGAATATAGGGCATAAGAGATAAACAACGCCTACTTGTCACGGAAGACCAGCGTATGCATCATACAACTGACTGAGCAAGATTGATGCACCAACTCTCGCAATCAGTTCTCCCAGACAGTCCAGAACACATGGAGGGACGCTCTGTCCCAACACAATGAACATCCGAGAACGCCCGATATCCAACTGATAAGACTCCAAGAGCCCCTTTGACGTTGAGGTTGGCAAAATCCACAACCCTCGTTGCCCTGACAACAGTAACTCCCGAATCCTCCTGTTCAATCCAAAAACAGACAATAATCCCAAATAGAGGCGTGCGAAATTTCCGATTCTTAGATTATTAGCGATTCGGCTGTGGAAGATTCGAGAACTATTCACAAACATCCAAATTCCGATTATTGAATTATACCAGGTAAAGCGGAAATAAAACACAGTCAGCGCGGTCTTCAGGACGCAATGAGGAACAGACCGAGAGTAAATATAATGTTCAACTCATGCTGCTAGATAAAAGAAAAAAACAATAATACCTGACAGCGGCCGTCAGCCGCTACAAGCAGCGCCAAGATGCTAGTTGCTACAAACATACAGCAACATACGGCTATAGTAGATATAACATATATCTAGAACTAGATGTGAAATGACAGACGACGGCCATGTTAGATCATATACTTTTCCGCGCTAGTAAATAGGCGCCATCTTAAAGCAGTAGACTTCTCTAGAAGGCTCTGTTGTAGCGAACCTAATTGCTTTTTATCTAAAAAAAAAAAAATCGGCAAAATCTTGACTTGAATCTATCTTTAAATGATGAAACAGTTTTAAAACTTTCACGTCGAAAGTAGACAGAAGGGAAATTATGGAATAATGGGAGCAATTTTAACAACTTTAGCGGTTGATTCACAACATTAAATTAATTGAATGTAGTTTGAAGCTGCTGATACAGAATGGGGACTTGAGTATTTTATTTACTGTTTTTAACGGTTAACATGATACTGAAATAGTAGTTTGTTTCGTTCAATTTTGGAACTAGCATACGAAAAAAATTAAAAGCGGGGTGGGGGGGTTTGTAGTACCTCAGTAATCGATTTATAATTGAATTGGAGCCTCTGAATCGTAATCGTAATCGAATCGTTAGGTGCCCAAAGATTCCCACCTCTAATCCCAAACACAGCCTTCTTCCTGCCCACGGCCCGCCCCGAGAGAGCCTTCAGAAGACTGAATGTTTAACTAAGCGTTGTCATTTCTCTCTGGAATCTTTTGTTGACGTGTGATATGGTGACTTTGGAACGTCTTCTCGCCTGGGTCTGTGTCTGTTTCGCCTTTCTGTTTGATTGCTGTCGACCCGAATAAATTGTCAACTTGTTCTCTAAGAGCCTTCTTTACACCTCTCAAAATGGAGTCAGTACAAAGGGTTAAGACTAAGGTGAACGTGCGGAGTTTGGCCTTCTGGCCGGATGGTCGGGTTCTCGCCGGCCCAGGTCGTTGGAGCTGCGCCAGCGCGGGTTCGGCTGGCCCGATTACGGCAGTTTGGCTAGAAGGTCAGATTCCTACAGAGACTAATGTTGATGGGAGCCGGTGTTTCCCCATTGGTGCTTCAATGATACTGTATTATTTTTGTGTGTTTTATCAATATTGGAGATATTATGCCGCATAAAACTTTAGTCTTGGAATTAATTTCCTCCCAGGAGCCAGGCAGTTTTATGCACAACATTCAGCTAATATTCCTTCTCATCATGTTATTATGAGTAATCCATCATTTTGAATCATCTTCACTGACATTCTGGAAAAGAGCTATTGACATCTCTCTTTCCATGCATAAAGATTATTAATGATTAAAAGAGAGCCTCAAGGCTGCAAATATTAATTAGGAGGTTTAACTTGCTTTATTAAATGGCTACATTAATTCATGCAGTATCTTAATTAGCTCTATAACACATTTATGTTTTTCCCCCAAATGTGTGTTTTTTATAAGTGCAATTAAAATGGTCCTATATCATTACCGCATATAAATGTATAAAGTTGGGTGAGGCCATACTGGTGCTTGATTTGTATGTCCTTGCAAGTAAGACTTTTTTTGTAATGCAGACCTTTGAACCGTGTGTGCGTGTGCATAAATCAGCAGATCCTGAAAGGTGAAGGTCAGTCTTTGATACAAAGCTTCCCAGCATGTAACTTCAACTTCAATCAGTATCTGCAAAACAAACACACACAGGTCATATCCCACAAATTTTCCACAAAGTTTCCCCATCCAATCAAATGGATATAATTGGCAATACCTTCTGTATCTAGCGGAAGAGCACTCATTTGCTCTATCTGTCATTACGACTGCGTTCAAACGGCAGGCATATCTGATTCCAATACGATTCTTCCTCAAATCTGATTTTTATTGCTTACTGTTCACACTGGTTTAGCAAGTGTTCAAATCAGATCTGGGCATGTTCAGACTGGGCCACATTTCGGGTTGCAGTGGCAACAAAGGCGACATCCAACATAGAGTGACGTCACGGACAGTCAAAACCCATTTTAGCTGTTCAGACTGAGAAGCATCTTGTCCATATCTGATATGAAACTACCTCCCTTATGAGGTTTCAATCTGTCTTGCAAAAATCAGATTTCTGTGCTTTGTGCCTGTTGAGACGACAAAAGAGCCATCCGGTTTTAATCTGGATGGGCTAAAAATGGGATTTTGGCTTCCAGTCTGAACAAGGCCTATATGTCACTTACATGACTAGATGAACAATGATACATTATTTTTAGTTGACAAATAATACCTTTCTGGCCAACTAGATGAAATTGGAACATTTTCTCATGGAACACCTGATGACCTCCCAAAGAATACTATTCAAGAGTCACTGATACAGTGAAGACAATAAGTATTTATACACCCCGATATTTTGCAAGTTCTCCCACTTAGAAATCATAGAGGGGTTTGAAATTTTCATCGTAGGTGCATGTCCACTGTGAGACAGATAATCTAAAAAAAATCCAGAAAACACAATGCATGTTTTATTAACAATGTATTTGTGTAATACAGCTGCAAATAAGTATTTGAACACCTGTCTATCAGCTAGAATTCTGACCCTGAATGACCGGTTAAGCCTGAGTTATGCTCCCGCGTTGCGGTGGCGGCGCAGCGACTACAGCGTCATTTGACATTCCATAGTTCTGCGGTGAGGGAACGCGCTGCTCTGTAATTTACCGCCAAGCCACTAGAGGGGTGTGGCGTTATGTTTGTACGATTTTGGGTCATGCTTGTTGACTTCCTCTTTTCTAGTTTAACGGAGAAAAAAATAAACAATGCAAGGTGGAACGCTTGAATGTGGATCTTCAGCTCATCAACACTGAATAAATGTTGATCATACAAATCTTGAGGCGCAAGCGACGCAGAAGACGGTTTCAAGGTGGTCTGTCCAACTTTTGATGCCGCATAGAGAGTTCTAGCCTCGGGTAGAAACCAGCTAGCTGTAGCGGCTAGCTTCAAACTGGCGTCGAGCACTGCGTCCAGCGTTTTGTCCGAGGTCTGCAAAGCCCTCCGGTCCGATTTGTTTGCCGTGTCCTACAACCAGTCAGTGGGAAGCCATGGCAGATTTCTGGCGGCCATGGAACTTCCCAAACTGCGTTGGAAGCTTTGATGCTAAGATTATCATAAACAACAATGAACAATGATACATTATTTTTAGTTGACAAATAATACCTTTCTGGCCAACTAGATGAAATTGGAACATTTTTTCATGGAACACCTGATGACATCCCAGAGAATACTATTTAAGAGTCACTGATACAGTGAAGACAATAAGTATTTATACACCCTGATATTTTGCAAGTTCTCCCACTTAGAAATCATAGAGGGGTTTGAAATTTTCATCGTAGGTGCATGTCCACTGTGAGAGGGATAATCTAAAAAGAAAAATCCCGATATCACAATGTATGATTTTTTAATGATTTATTTGTGTGATACAGTTGCAAATAACTATTTGAACACCTGAGAAAACAACTGTTAATATTTGGTACAGTAGCCTTTGTTTGCAATTACAGAGGTCAAATGTTTCCTGCAGTTCTTCACCAGGTTTGCACACACTGTAGGAGGGATCTTGGACCACCCATCAGTCAGGTTTCTGGGCTGTCGCTGAGAAACACTGAGTTTGAGCTCTCTCCAAATGTTTTCTATTGGGTTTAGGTCTGGAGATTGGCTAGGCCATGCTAGAACCTTTGTATTGCTTCTTATGGAGCCACTCCTTGGTTTTCCTGGCTGTGTGCTTTGGGTCATTGTCATTTTGGAAGACCCAGCCATGAACCATCTTTAATGCGCTGACTGAGGGAAGGAGGTTGTTCCCCAAGATCTCAAAATTGAGGACCCCAGTAATCCGCTCTTTCAGACAGTGCACTCGTCCTGTCCCATGCGCAGAAAAATACCCTCAAAGAATAATGCTACCACCCGCATGCTTCACAGTAGGGATGGTGTTCTTTAGATAGTAGCCTACTCATTATTCTTCTTCCTCCAAACACGGTTAGTGGAATTATGACCAAACAAGTTCTATTTTACCGTCAACTGACCTCAAAACTTGCTCCCATGACTCATCCAAACGGTCACAGGTAAACATAAGACGGGCCATGACATGTGCTGGTTTAAGCAGGGGAGTTTTCTGTGCCATGCATGATTTCAAACCATGATGTCTTTGTATATTACCAACAGTAACCTTGGAAATGGTGGTCCCAGCTGTTTTCAGGTCATTGACCAACTCAGGTCGTGTAGTTCTGGGCTGGTTCCTCACCTTTCTTAGGATCATTGTGACCCCAGGAGGTGATATCTCACATGGGGCTCCACTCTGATTGAGATTGACCGTCATGTTTAGCTTCTTCCATTTTCTAACGATTGCGCCAACAGTGGACCTTTTTTCACCAAGCTCCTTGGCAATTGCTCCGTAGCCCTTTCCAGCCTTGTGGAAGTGAACAAATTTGTCTCTGGTGTCATCGGACAGGTCTTTGGTCTTAAACATGTTACAAGTTTGAGACTTACAGATTGTATGGGGTGGACAGGTTTCTTTATGCTGCAGACCTCAAGCAAGTGCATCTGATTCAAGATAATACGTGGGGTGGAGTTGGACTTTTAATAGGCGGACTAACAGGTCTTTCAGGGTCAGAATTCTAGCTGATAGACAGGTATTCAAATACTTATTTGCAGCTGTATTACACAAATGCATCGTCAATAAAACATGCATTGTGATTTCTGGATTTTTTTAGAATATCCGTCTCACAGTGGACATGCACCTATGATGAAAATTTCAGACTCCTCCATAATTTCTAAGTGGGAGAACTTGCAAAATAGCAGGGTGTTCAAATACTTATTTTCTCACTATATAATAGATTAGGACTGTCAACCCAAAATTGTCCAAACATGTCTCAAAGGTTACGTAACTGACAGCGCTCATTAATGAGTAGGTGTTAGTAATTTTATTAAATAGTGTGCTTTGCATCTTGTTAGAAGAACAGTTATTTATCATCACAAAAAAGTCCTACTTGAAAGCACAATATTGTTTTCAAACACCTCAATTACATGGCATTAAGGCACTCAATGCGAGTTAAAACACACCAATGAAATAAGATTTAGCAGCTGGTTTTATTAAGCTTTTTTGTGTTGAGAAGACAATGCCGCCAAAATTTATGGAATAGCCAGTGGGTGGATGTACACTCACTTGCTTATTTGTGTCAGAAATAAGCTCATAAACCCATAAAGAGGACACAAAACTATTCATTTTAATGGCAACTTTCTGGCTTTATGAAATACACACACAAAGTAAGTAAATAAATAAATAAGTTTATAACTTTATTTCACTTGACATCTTTCTTGATGGAGCCATGATTGAGGTCAGTCAATTTGGTGTAACAGTTCCCCAAAGCTTAATCACTCCTTTTTCACTGAAGACTAACAATCTGATCCAATTTGATGCAGGTGTTAGATTTCCACCAAAAACTTTACAGAGTTACCCCATAATTGTTTCTCCAAAATTGAGAGGTTCCATAGTTTCCTCTCTGCTTGGTCTGAAAAAGTAACCGTTAGTTACAGAATTACCAGAATTTTTTTTCCAGATTTCTTGAAGTGTTTCGTGTAGCCAGAAATTTGCCATTTGGGATAACTTTAGTTTTGTGTCATGTCAATGATCTGCTTTTTCTCCTGCATAATTAAACAAATGACTGAACACTGGTGATTGCATAATTTTTGCCACAGGCTGCACTGTAACACTGACTTGTTGAATGCACATACAGGCAGCCTGTTCAGAAGCACTACAGGCTATAGCATTGAATCAAAACTTGACTCAATCAATGTTGTCCTAATATTTTAATGCAATGTTGTGTACATGGTGGAGAAATTCCCACTTAGGAGTGTCATTCAATAGATAAGGTGTTTTTTTCTGTATATGGACTTCTAATACAGATAGACTCTTACTTTTTTTTTCAATGTTATCTCCCATCACTGTCACACACTTTTCCCATCTGTAATCCCTCAGCCTAAAAATCTTTGGACTGATGTCTTAGCCAGTCGCTCACAATACTTTTGCCACTTTCAAACTTCGTGCCATTTTTTCCAGACATTTTTTCGGCTGAAACATGTGGTACCACACACAGATAACATTCGCCTATGAATTTTAACTGGTTTGCACCCGTTAGCAACCGAAAACAATCTTCTTCTACACAGCCATCTTTATCAACCAGCCATTTTCACCGGAGCAACCCCCTTCGCTCCCGGCCATTTTACTGGCTTTTGACTGATTTTGCAAGGCCCACAGGAAATTCTGTTCTATTGCTATATAAACAGAAAAAACAAAAAGAAAAAAGAAAAGTTAGATCATATCTTTTTCCATTCTTTAGAAATCAGCATTAGAAAATAGTTTAGTTTGAGCAATTTTCCAATTTCTGATGAAAAAAACGAGAAATTGAGCTTTTTGTAAAAGCATACATTTCAAACATAACTTTGACTTTAAAACAGCTATTTTTTTGCTTTTGTAACATCCCAAACATCTGAATAATGTTTTCTTTCTACAAAATAACATAAACAACAAGACAAATAGAGCTTTTGATTGCAAAGTAACAATTTATTTACACATAACTAAAGTATTGAACACAGAGATGACGCTGTTGCGCCTGCGACAGCCGGGGTAAACTTATCCCTCATCGCCGCCTGACCTATCAAGATGGAATTTTTTGAGTCTTTCTTTTGTGGTGACCACTGCCTCGTGGCGGAGTTCGCCTGGGGAACTTGAGTTACTAGGGGGGAACTGGTTTGGCCATGTGCGTTTCCGGCTGAGTCGCTGGACACTGGACGGTGCGGGTGACGCGAGCGGCCGAGCACGGCGGCACAGGCTCAACGGCATCGTCCGCTGCACTGGTGGTCCCGGTTGTTCTGCTCGGTCGTCCGCCGCCTGGCATCCTGGACGTCCATTCGGTCGCCTTCCGCCAGCGCTGCGGCCCGGCTGTTCGTTCCTTTGATCCGGGTTACTGGTCTTACCAAATGCGCTAGTGCCCTCCAGTGGCCAGTTTTATTGCTTTAAAAAGGATTTTCAGCATTGTGCTTTGGAGCTAAGTTACATCAGAAGCTAGTGATGTCTCTTGTCAAAAAAAAAATGTAAAAGACGTATAAATACATCTTTGGGACACTGAAACAATTAAAAATAGAACGTATTTATACATTTTGGGAGCAAATGAGTTAATTATCAACCAATTTGCTGCCATTGAATGCAACACACGTCCAATCCACGTGGAGTGTGAAGCACATCCAAATTCAGATTAATTGGACGTATATCGTCGTCATTGGCAGTTAACGTGTTTATTGTTTTTTCAGTTCCTTTGTATGCAACATTGTGTCATATAATCAGTTTAGGGTCCTATTCCAATCAGTAGAACTCATGATTGAATCTGACACCGTATCCCTCCCAACTAACACACACACAAGCATGTCATAACTGCCCTCCTGCTGTTGGGACCTCAATTAACCCTAAAACTTGACAGCAGAGCAAAGCAGGCATTGCATTGAAGGGACAGGCAGGATAGGATAAGAGGAGTGATTGGATGACTCCGAGAGGGACGATGAGGAGATGATAGGTGACCTTCTCTCATTCGGATCCCCGTCAACCCTTGAGAGGTGCTTGGGGCCAAATGGAGGAGAAGAATTCAGTAGTTGGATTTGGACAATGACAGGCTGAGCCGGCCTTACAATTGCTACAAAGCCGCTAGCCTGGAGGGGTGCTAAAATATGACCATTCTCCATATAAATGAAGAAAGAGAGCTCTTTTGGGGACGTTTTACAAAAAGTAGAAAATGTGTCCTACAGCCGTTTGCTTGTGTGTGAACATGACCTCTTAGATGCAGTGACAAGGAGGAAGTTGTTAAGGAAAGCAGCTGTAAGCAGGAATGAGCACATTTGCTGCTCCAAGAGGGTCTTTGTTCCATCTGTCCTTTCTCATAATGTTGACAGAGAAAAGAACTTGTTCCCTATTAGTTCGCTGGCACCATCCTTCAGAGTTGAAGGACACATGCAGTATTGGAGACATTTTATTTAGACACCTGCTCATTACACCTAGAGGAAGAGCTCTACGAAGACTAGATTTAGTATGTATAAACATCTCAAGGGTAATCAAGTGGAAACAGGATGCATCGATTTAAACTCAATTTTGATCTGTGACAATTTATGTGACATCTGAATGTTTGAAAGAATAAACAAAACTGGCAAATATCTTAGCTTGAAATTTCAGGTCGTTAGACCCAAATTATCAATAATCATTTTGGAATAAACTGTAAAATAACATAAGGAATGCCAATAAAAAAATGTTACTAATATTTTATGATATAAAATTTAAGAAATATTTCATTTCGAGTGCCTGTGACACAAAAAAGCATGTTCATTTCATATTACACGCGGTATTTTATGCTCCTGAATAAAATGAACTGCTTGGATGTGTGTGGAAGCGATCGATATATTGTTAAATTTTTTGTAATCCCGCGCCATGAAAATGAGTCTGGATTGAGGAAGAAGGCGAATGTGACGTCAGCAGACTAATCACCTTCATACTACAGCCATAGAATGCAGAAGGACTGCGGATTCAGCTGATTTTGCGGATTGATTTGTTTATTTTTTGTGTAACGCCAGCCCAATGTGCTGCAGGCTTTTGTTGCTACACCAGGGAGAGTGGATTGAGGCTTTTTGGACTCCCAAAAGATCCTGTTCACCGCAAAGAATGGGCAAAACGAGTCCAAAAATCTAGAGACCATTAGACGGATGACGAAGTGAGTAAGCTACGTGTTTTATGTTATGTCAAATACTGGGATCACGCAAACATTTTGATAAGGAGGTGACTTGCATTTTGTGGGTGCCCCCGGAGCCCCGCTCTCGTCTCCGGTTCTCGATTACGTCGAGACTTCCAGCCCTCTGTCCTCTTCACATCATGCCCGCCTAGAGAGCGCTATACTCGGCTTGGGCTCGGACAGCCACGCGCCCCGACGTTGACCGGTTTGTCCATCGAGAATGCGCCATTTTCGGCATTCATTCCCCTCTGCATCCCCGGCGACGAGCACTGCCTGCCTGCCGTGGCCGGAGCAGAACATGAGCCGAAACTTGCTCACCGCCGGGAGCTGGCTGATCGGTGAAGACAATCACCTGTGCCGCCATATGTGACATGGGTCGGGGTAGTTTTGTGTGATTTTTCGTGTTCGAAAGACAAGGAAGAGACTTAGAAAAGCCGCTTGGTTCGGGTTAGCATGTAGCCTAGCTCTTAGTCTCTGAGTCCCCGCAGGGAAAAGACACCAGTGGCATAAAATGCCGTTCGGGAGGTTTACGAAGTCGGCAGTTTTGACCATTATGCAGTAATTTAGCCCTGCCGTACTGAATAAAGGCATTTTTAGTATTTCATATTCCATTTAGCACAAGACTGTTATTTGTCATGACCATACAATTTATTTAGTAATTGGGGAAAAATTCTTGGATAAAAAAGATATCCTGTAAAAATATTGGAGTAGAGAAATAAAAACAATGATAACATTTTGCTGCTCTCTTGTCAAATGTTCCCCGTTCTGAATCTTCCTCCTTCATTGGACTGAATTCTAAATCAGAAAATTGTTACTCAGTCGACGTCATCACCCAGATGGCGGCGCCAGAGCGCTATAATGACAGGAGTAGCTAAAAGGCAGATTGAAAGATTTATTTCTCGTCATCTGCACTTTGCCAAATTGTTGTATATAGTTGAAGTGTCTCAAAACAGGATTTTAATTCACATAACAATGCTATTTAAGATTTCTTTTATAGTGTCAATACGACATTATCATAAAATGATATGACGTTACAATATCATTGACTGTACAAAATATTTTACAACAAGTAAAGCAAAATAGCTTTGTGCTTTGCCCAAACGTGGTATGACCCTGGTCACGAATGCTATCAAATAACACGGACTCTATTTTTGTGCCCAGTGCAAATCTGGACTTGCACATTGTTAGGCTGTGTGAGGAGGCATTCTGGAGCAGGTGTTGGTAATTTGGTGGAAAACCGCGGGCAGGTGCATTTTAAAGAGGGAGTCTTGCAATGCTTTGCACAGGATCATCTGCCGATCCATTCGCAACCAATAAGACGTCACCTTTGCAGTCCCTTTAAATACAAGCACGAGTGGCTGACTGATAGTGTTTACAAAGTGGGAGAAAAAACTAATTTTCTCAAGTACGGTTGAGTCGAAGCACACATAGAGATACCAGATCTGCGCTGTGAGGTGGGTACTTGAAGAGACTCCAAATCAATGTGCAAATATGCAAGGGCGAAGCTTTGGTCTCAACATTGGTAGGGACGATATAACAGCATAACCTGCATGTGCAAGTTTTGCTCGGGATGCGACATTAATAAGACCAAACAGATTAGGTGAACAGGGGTCAGGGCTACATTTCTCACGAATATTAACCTAATTAATTGATATAATAAATCAGGGGTGCTCATTACGTCGATCACGATCGATCAGTTGATCGCAACACTAGTGTGGTTAGCTCGCGGCATCCCCCCCCCAAATTTTTTATGTACATAGTTATGATTATGTTGTGTATACGTTGTGTTGCGTGAACATATGAGCTTTTGCAGCTCCCGTCTCTCTCTAAGCAGCTTCTTGCTCACATTTTTCTCGTTCTATAGTTTCCAGCAGAGTTCACTACATTTCTCACAGTTTAATTTACGTTAACAGTAGAAAACACAAACGGAAGGACACTTCTTTGTAAAGCTGCTTCCGACTCGAGTTTTACAGGTTAGCAACTTCAAACAGTTTAATGTTATTCTAACTCTGATGAAGGTTAGACTTTCAGTAGCAAAATTAGTGGTGTGTTTCCCACCGCCACAACATTGGTGTCTTTTTATATTACTAACAGTGGCTGCTGCTGGCCGAAGAAAACTTCTAATATCCCTTTCTTTGAAGGGGCGGAGGAGGTGGCATGTTTTTGACATGTATTTCTGTCGGGGCTGTGTGAGCATGCGTGTGTGTGTCGGGGGTTGGTCAACTCATCAGCAAATAAAACGTGCGTTTGGTTGGGGGGGTGGACAGGCGCATTTAGCAAGTTAAAAGGGTTAAATGTAACTTTGAACATAATGAAAATAATTCACTTAATATTGGTAGGGTCAATTCTATCCTTACAACATATAGGAAGACAATCTAAATTACCTGTATAACTGAGCTCATTATATAATGCATATAAGACTGCTTAAAGGTTGGTGGGGACAGTTTGAAAGGTTGGTAGTGTTATGTCCCTACCGTCCCTATACAAACCTACGCCCTTGCAAATATGTTCTTTACAATCATGCTCTCAGAAACAATCAGATTAGCACCATGGGACTCCCTTTGGTGGTAGCGTGTTTGTGAAGGTTTGCAATGACACATATGTTTTTCAGTCGCTCCACAGACCTTATTGATTTTTCCCACATTCCTCTTTCTTCGTCTTTGATTCCTATGTTTTCCTCATCCCCGCTAAAGGTCCCTACAAATTTCTCCCTCCCTTTCTCTCCACTGTTGTGCCCTTTTCTCATACCTCACCTTTTTCCTCGCAAAAATCTTTCTCCCCTTGCCATTTCCTCTACTTAAACTAGCTGTTTCTTGGACTTGTGCAATGTGCTTTGTGTGTCTTGAATGATTTATTTACACATGAACTACTCGCACTCTCTCAGGACACAGGACTCCACACATCAGCCTTCACATCATCTGACAGAAAAGAGTCGTCTCGTATGAAGACTCATCTCCAGGAGATCTGTGATTTATACAGCACGTCAGAAGTTAAGACCCATGTCTTAACCGCAGCTTACATGTGCTATAACTCATTCACTCACTTCTGCTTGTTACTCTCCAAGGTATACATCAAAGATGGAAAAATAGACCAAAAGCATCAGTGAAGAATAATTGTTTTGCTCCCGTTCACACCACCACAGTAGATAAAAAACAACTTTTGGTGAATGTGACACAACTTTTAAATGGAAAATGGTATAGTGGCCTTATTTGATGTCTGGGCCATAGACTTCACTGTCAGTTGATGGGAAACGGGGCGCGGGGCCCTCCGTAGTAGGCCTATTTTCAAAAACTCAAAATTAAAATATTTTCAAAACCAAAGCCGCTAGCGACCCAAAACCAAAACAGGCTCCTCCCTTATGAGTCTCCGTGAGCAGTGGCATCAAAAAATTTAAAGTCGTTCCTTAATAAAATCCCTGATTAATTATTTTTATATAAGTATAACCAAAAAAAAAAAAAATGGCTATAAAATTCTCACATTTTACGCTAGATGCACAAAAATCACCAAATGCAGAGATAATCACCTATATTTTCAGGATCAATAGCAATACTTAACATATCATATACGTTTTTACCCGAAATAGCGACTTAATTTTTTTTTTAATTTAGTGCAAATTTAACAGCTAATAAATCATTCAATTTTCACATCAGAAACTTAGTACTTGAGGAAAGCATGCAGAATCATCTTAATTTTACTCAATAAAAGCAAATTTTGCATTTTTCTATTGATAATAGGAACGTATTTAAGTTGAATTCCAATGTCACTATTGCCTCAGCATGTCTTGCCGTTGTAGGTGCACGATCCTCTTGGGGTACACAGTCTGCTCGGGGGGCCTGCGCTTGACAGTGACGTTCGCTTATTCCCGTTATACGATTGGCCGAAGAGTCGAAATGCACGCCCAGAGCTGTGTTCTCCTGTAAAATGCCTGTTAAAAGTCTGACAGTTGTTCTTGAAAGTCGTAGTAATGCGTTCGCTTAAAAGTGCCAGTTTAAAAATGCGTATGTAAAGCAGTTAATGATATCACACACAGATATGATTATTAGGGTTGTTCCGATCATGTTTTTTTGCTCCCGATCTGATCCCGATCGTTTTAGTTTGAGTATCTGCCGATCCCGATATTTCCCGATCCGATTGCTTTTTTTTGCTCCCGATTCAATTCCAATCATTCCCGATAATTTTTCCTGATCATATACATTTTGGCAATGCATTAAGAAAAAAATGAATAAAACTTGGACGAATATATACATCCAACATACAGTACATAAGTACTGTATTTGTTTATTATGACAATAAATCCTCAAGATGGCATTTACATTATTAACATTCTTTCTGTGAGAGGGATTCACGGATAGAAAGACTTCATATAAATCGTCCATTATTGACACAACAGAAAAAACAATCCGAATACTTTTGCTGCATTTGAGGGAGGTGGGAAGTCGCACTTATCCCACTCGGATGGTCCCAGTTGCGACCTCAAAGTGTTCCAAGCGAATGTAAACAACAAAGATGGTTGATCGTAATAGAGAACTACCGTACTGGCCCGAATATAAGACGGCCCTGATTATAAGACGACCCCCTCTTTTTCAGGACTCAAGTTTGAAAAAAAGACTTTTTGAACACCAAATTAATTTTTATACAGAAAATAATTACAGTACATCCGAAACAAAGGATTATAACAATATATTGGAGAAAAAAAAGCATGTTATTTTGCCTCATTCAAATCTTAATATCTGAACATTTAAATATGTAAAATGAAGTGTAATCAAATTCGTAAATAAATGGCTTCTGGTTTTTGAAATGTAACTAAACCTATCTATTGTGATAAAACAACAAAATTGCAATAACTGCATTAACCATCAAAGTGAAGTCTAACTGTAACTGTAGTCTTGAAACAAATCTGAATAAGGAAAAACATTGCAATAAAATCATGCAAACTGGTTAAACTAAAAAGAGTAGCTGAGATCCGTCATGACAGAACATCGCTTCAATGATATCTCGCGCCATCTAATGTCGTAAATGGGGAGAGTAGCTGAGATCTGTCATCACAGAACATCGCTTCAATGACATCTGAAACAATCTAGCGTCGTGAATGGGTATAATGTCTAGACCGCGAATATAAGACTATATAAATAAAATTTTCAAGACTCAAGTTTGAAAAAAAGACTTTTTGAACACCAAATTAATTTTTATACAGAAAATATTTACAGTACATCTGAAACAAATGATTATAACAATATATTTGAGAGAAAAAACATGTTATTTATTTTATCTTAATATCTGAACATTTAACTATATATACAAAAGTGCAATCACATTCATAAATGAATGGCTTCTGTTTTTTTAAATAAACCAATCTATTGTGATAAAACAACAAAATTGCAATAACTGCATTAACCATCAAAGTGAGGTCTAACTGTAAGTTCAGCATTTGCTTCAATGATATCTGGCGCCATCTAGTGTCGTGAATGGGTATAATGTCTAGACCCCAAATATAAGACAACGCTCACTTTTTCAGTCTTATTTTAATGCAAAAAACACCGCCTTATATTCGGGCCAATACGGTAGTTGTTTTTTATTTTGGCCATTTAAAGACATTTTGACCTCCAGCAAACCTGCCTTTTCATAAGCGATCGAAAAGCGGAGGAAGAATTAAGGTTGAGATAAATTGCACGCACTGTAACTGCCATCTTTAGCTACATCCTTGCTGAAAGGCAATATAAAAATATCAATTCATTAAGATGATTGTATGAGGAAACAATGCATGGCGCCTCAAAAAAACTTAAACTTCATTATTTTGTCATCAATATGTTGTCTAAGCGCAATTTTGAAGAGTGACGTCAGATTAAAGCAACTCGTAAAGTGGTACTTTTCCCCCCCATACTTCGCGACTAGGTTCGAGTGGTGTTCTAATTATATTTTTCCTGGATGGAGGTTGGAAAAGTCTGACTTTCCACATTCCTCGAATGCTACATGTGTGTGTTGTCGTGACGTCATCAGTAGGTACAGGCCCCCCGAGCAGATTGTGCACACCGTGTGGATCGTGCACCGGCTATCTGGCCCTCGTCGTTTTTAGATTACAATGTTACATCAAATAAAACACGTAAGAGCCAATTTTTTTTTTAATGGACGCAGAAATGCCTAAATTGCTATTTTTTTGCCCAGAAACAGGCAGTTGGCTGAAAATTAGTAATGTTACGCTATTGTGTGTGGATACACAATACAACATGGCGGCCATCACAAAAAAAAAGGTCTTTTTAAGTTGAAAATTCTTGTAAATAAATGCGTAAATCCTGGAATTTCTATAGATATAAATACAAAACATTCTATAGGACCTTGGTTAAAAGCAAAAAAACGGGCAGTTATCATTCATTTTACATAAATATTTCTAGCTAAAGTTACGCAAAGTTTTTCCATTCAATTTTTTCACGTTTCAAACTGCATGCATGGTGCTATTTTATATAATAATTACCTTGAATACTCGACCAAATTACTCTTGAGACACTTCTGCCTGCTTGTATGTACTAAAACTTTCGTCCTGTTTCCACCTAAATTCGGCGTTAGAAAGCAGCGTGTGTTTGTGTTTATCGCAGTGAAAGCCGCCACGACACCCTGCCTGGCCCCGTCCCCTATGGGAAGCAGTGGCGCAGTGTCCATAGGAGCTGTCTCGTCAACTGATGGTGAAGTATATGCCTGCGCCTTCAGAGCGAACTTAACATAATCCACTTGTATCATATTATTAGGGACACCATAATGAGAAATTGCAATACAGCAGGACATAAATGAATCATACACAATACGTCATGCTGAGCAATTAAGTGGGAATATCTACAAATGGAAGAGGAAAAAGTAGAACGAAAAACAGGAAACATTTATAGAAACTAGTGCTGCAACGATTAATCGATTAACTCGAGTATTCGATTCAAAAAAAGATTCGAATTAAATTTTGCTGCTTCGAGTATTCGTTTAATTAAAGTGGCGTTGTAATGGTTTGTTTTTGAAAGTGTTTGCATTTAGTTTTATTGATTTGGGTGGATACACTGCCCTTTAGTCTGCCTCATTTTACATGGCCAAATCCAGCTGCGCCCTGTTAAGACCAACATAAGCTAGGTTTTTGTTTGAGCTAGTGTTTTTTAATGCTTTCATAATTTAGTTTAGAGGTATATTTAGCCAATTTTTGTGGGAATATGGGTCTGAACCATTTGTTAAGAGCATTGTAAAAAAAAATGTTAGTATTTTATAGCATTTAAGCTAGTGGATTTTTGCTATGTAAGTTAGCCAATTGTTCTTTTGTTGTACATACAGTGCCTTGCAAAAGTATTCGGCCCCCTTGAATCTTGCAACCTTTCGCCACATTTCAGGCTTCAAACATAAAGATATAAAATTTTAATTTTTTTGTCAAGAATCAACAACAAGTGGGACACAATCGTGAAGTGGAACAAAATTTATTGGATAATTTAAACTTTTTTAACAAATAAAAAACTGAAAAGTGGGGCGTGCAATATTGTTTGGCCCCCTTGCGTTAATACTTTGTAGCGCCACCTTTTGCTCCAATTACAGCTGCAAGTCGCTTGGGGTATTTTTCTATCAGTTTTGCACATCGAGAGACTGACATTCTTGCCCATTCTTCCTTGCAAAACAGCTCGAGCTCAGTGAGGTTGGATGGAGAGTGTTTGTGAACAGCAGTCTTCAGCTCTTTCCACAGATTCTCGATTGGATTCAGGTCTGGACTTTGACTTGGCCATTCTAACACCTGGATACGTTTATTTTTTAACCATTCCATTGTAAATTTGGCTTTATGTTTTGGATCATTGTTCTGTTGGAAGATAAATCTCCATCCCAGTCTCAGGTCTTGTGCAGATACCAACAGGTTTTCTTCCAGAATGTTCCTGTATTTGGCTGCATCCATCTTCCCATCAATTTAAACCATCTTCCCTGTCCCTGCTGAAGAAAAGCAGGCCCAAACCATGATGCTGCCACCACCATGTTTGACAGTGGGGATGGTGTGTTCAGGGTGATGAGCTGTGTTGCTTTTACGCCAAACATATCGTTTTGCATTGTGGCCAAAAAGTTCAATTTTGGTTTCATCTGACCAGAGCACCTTCTTCCACATGTTTGGTGTGTCTCCCAGGTGGCTTTAAACGAGACTTTTTATGGATATCTTTGAGAAATGGCTTTCTCCTTGCCACTCTTCCATAAAGGCCAGATTTGTGCAGTGTACGACTGATTGTTGTCCTATGGACAGACTCTCCCACCTCAGCTGTAGATCTCTGCAGTTCATCCAGAGTGATCATGGGCCTCTTGGCTGCATCTCTGATCAGTTTTCTCCTTGTTTGAGAAGAAAGTTTGGAAGGACGGACGGGTCTTGGTAGATTTGCAGTGGTCTGATGCTCCTTCCATTTTCAATATGATGGCTTGCACAGTGCTCCTTGAGATGTTTAAAGCTTGGGAAATCTTTTTGTATCCAAATCCGGCTTTAAACTTCTCCACAACAGTATCTCGGACCTGCTTGGTGTGTTCCTTGCTTTTCATAATGCTCTCTGCACTTTAAACAGAACCCTGAGACTATCACAGAGCAGGTGCATTTATACGGAGACTTGATTACACACAGGTGGATTCTATTTATCATCATCAGTCATTTAGGACAACATTGGATCATTCAGAGATCCTCACTGAACTTCTGGAGTGAGTTTGCTGCACTGAAAGTAAAGGGGCCGAATAATATTGCACGCCCCACTTTTCAGTTTTTTATTTGTTAAAAAAGTTTAAATTATCCAATAAATGTTGTTCCACTTCACGACTGTGTCCCACTTGTTGTTGATTCTTGACAAAAAAATTAAATTTCATATCTTTATGTTTGAAGCCTGAAATGTGGCGAAAGGTTGCAAGATTCAAGGGGGCCGAATACTTTTGCAAGGCACTGTATGTAGATTGTTATTTTGATTCCTTTTTTTTTTTTTTTTTTTTTAAATACCGTTTGCGGCCCAGCTCAGGTATTTTCATTTTTTCATGTTTATCCAATTATTTGATTTTTCGAACTAACTAGTTCATCGATTAATCAACTACTAAAATAATCGATAGCTTCAGCCCCAGTGTGTTATAAAGCATAATGAAATTTTTAGGTATGAAATGAGTTTTTTTATTTTTTATTTTTTTATAAGATCTGGTGTTTGAGTGAAAACAGTAAAAAAAAAAAATTTTAGTTACGTCTGAGATGCAATTGTTAGCTGTTTTCAACAATGTGCATCGAAAATAAAGACATTGACTGAAAATGATTCAATATTAGATGAAATGTCTTGTTTTCTCATGTACATTTATAATTGCTCCTTACCCCCCCCCAAAAAGTTTTATCCGATTACTCGATTAATCGATAGAATTTTCAGTCGAATACTCGATTACTGAAATATTCGATAGCTGCAGCCCTAACAGAAACAATATCATACTCATCAACCGAAAGCTGATAACAGACTGTCATTATTGGGCCCTGTGAGGCGCATTTAAAATCTAATTGATTAAATAAATAATTTCATTATTGATATGGTGCCCTGGGAAGACTTAATTGGCATGGCAGCACATTGAGGCTGAGATCTGAGACAGCAAAATAGAGCGAATATCTACAATTGTATCCTAAATGCATTACAGCCAAGAGAAACAATGAAAAGAATGGACAGTTGTGGTTAAATTAATGCATTGTCATAAATAAAATAACAGAAATAAGGTTGCAAATGTCCAGTAGTTGGTGAATGCTGCTTTTTGTGGTTGGACGACCATTAATAAGTTTGTTAAGTGAAGAAGAATATGTGCTAGAAGTTACCAAAAATCAGAACATGCCTAAAAGCATTTGTCTAGAGCAGGGATGTCCAAG
Organism: Corythoichthys intestinalis; assembly: GCF_030265065.1. Taxonomy (NCBI): domain Eukaryota; kingdom Metazoa; phylum Chordata; class Actinopteri; order Syngnathiformes; family Syngnathidae; genus Corythoichthys; species Corythoichthys intestinalis. The sequence continues at coordinate 24,133,404 of NC_080402.1, forward strand.
CTTTTTTGCCTCTTTCAGAGAAATCAAACGGTCCAAGGGCCAACTTGAAATCCTTCCACTTTTATTTGTTAAACAGAGGACCCCAATCAAGTATAAACATTGGGGTTGTTAATTTATAAATCTATTTTTAAGATTAACAATTTGGATGCATTTGACATCTTTAGACGTCCAATTTGGTTTGACTGGGATGGCTAGCAGCAGTCATTCAATCACTACCAGTCCCTCAGTTAAATTGGAGTGGATATCTATCGCCCTCACAGTAAAACATGATCACTCATTACTAGTTTTCGCTGTTGAAATGGTGGTGAATGAGTTAAGGTCTACAGGTAACAAAATAAACCTGAGTTTTAAAGAGATTGCGATATTTATGTTTATACGCATATGCCCACTACTGACACAAAAGTCAACCACAACCAAGATAGCTCAATTTATCACAGTGGAGTATTTTTTGGCACGTTTATCGATATAAACCAAAATATTGACATTCGATAATGAAAACCACTGGTGAAAATTGGTTGATGAAATATAGATAAGTCATTATTAAGCCCCTGATCGACCTTATCCAGTTTTAAAGCTTTTATAGAAGTCTCTTTTACATACAATTAAGTGTGTCTTAACTAGTCGTCCAATATTTTCGGGTAGGCCGATGAAAGCATTTTAAAATTATATTGGATAATCTTGACATCAATTTTTCTTTTTCATGATTGGTTCTGTCTTCTGTGCCAATATGCTTGTTGCCTTCAAAGTAGATGTAGAACCTTGTACCTTTGTACAAGGGCTGGTCACAGTTTGTTATCCTGATTGATCATTAGATGTCTGCAAACTAAGATGCTTGGGATTTTATGTGAGCAGACCATTTTCATTCATGGTGCTAAAATAAAATGAACAATAAATTATTGAAAAATATTGAAGATCAGCACCTCCAAATCCGAAACCATGGTGCTCAGTCGGAAAAGGGTGGCATGCCCTCTCTGGGTCGGGGATGAGATCATGCCCCAAGTAGAGGGGTTTAAGCATCTTGGGGTCTTGTTCACGAGTGAGGGCAGCAGGGAGCGGGAGATCGGCAGGCTGATCTGTGTAGCATCTGCAGTGATGCAAAATCTGTACCGGTCCATTGTGGTGGAGAAGGAGCTGAGGCAAAAGCCCTTGATTTAACAGTCGATTTACGTTCCTAGACTCACCTATGGTCACGAGCTGTGGGTTTTGACCGAAAGAACAAGATCCCAGATACAAGAGGCCGAAATGAGTTTCCTCTGCAGGGTTTCTGGCTCTCCCTTAGAGATATGGCGAGAAGCTCGGTCATCCGGAAGGGACTTAGGGTTGGGCCGCTACTCCTCTGCCTGGCTCGGGCATCTGGTTCGGATGCCTCCTGGACGCCTTCCTGGAGAGTTGTTCCGGGCATGTCCCACCGGCGGGAGGCCTCGGGGACGACCCAGGACGCGTTGGAAAGACTATGTCTCTCGGCTAGCTTCGGAACGCCTTGGGATCTTGCTGTAAGAGCTAGGTGAAGTGGCTGGGGAGAGGGAAGTCTGGCCTTCCCTGCTAAAGCTGCAGGCCCTGCGACCCCACCCCGTATTAAGCGGTAGATAATGGATGGATGGTTGGATGGATGGAAAATAATTAAATAAACTCATTATATATAACTACTGCATTTCCAGGAAGAAATAGTCACTAAGAAAAGTAATAAAATACAAAAACCTGTGCAAAAGCCCAGCGAAATGCATCTTGGGAATTGTCATTGCATTGGCCTTCCTATGATTGCCTGCCTGGATGTATTTATAATGCTTTGGTCGCCCCTTGTGGCTCCTTGGGAGTAACTACTGTAAACGTGATTTAATTGCGAATAATTCCGTATATTTAAATATAGAAATTTTGGCTCATTTCAATTTATATTATATTCACGTGGGACATTAATTTCTTTAATTTTAATTTAATTAATTTATATAACTTCAGTTTAAGTTCTTCTCTAATTTTTCACAAAATGTTTTTTTTTATTTTTATTTTTTTATCGTTATTAAAACATCCAGTAGGTATAACAATACAATTAGCAATAACACGTTAAGTACACGATCTAATATATCAGTGTCGGATTTTTGGCGTATATCGGGATATCGGTTAAAAAGTTATTATCGGACAACTCTAGTCAAATTGTTTTTGTATTTCTTTGTTTGTTTTGCTTTGATGAAATCTGTCCTTTCCTTTCCTTTTTTTTTTTTTTTTTTTTTTTTTTTTTTTTTTTTTTTTACAGTTAATAATTAGTAAGTGTGTGCAGTGTAGTAAAATAATTTCATATTTTGCCAGCCTAAATGATGTTGGCAACAGTAGTTTTGAATGTTTGTAAAAAAAAATAAAAATAAAAAATAAAAAATAAATAAATAAAAAGGGGGAAGTGTTTTGTGTGTCTTTTTTGGCACCAGTTATGAAAGTCATTTTTGTTGTTGTTGCTGAATTACCACTCTGAAAATAGAGAATACATATTTTTGTTTATTGTGCCATATTCTCATTGGTCTTGGTGAAAAAAACAACAGAGGGACATAAAGGGAAGATAAAGAGATAAAAGTGTCATTAGCAGTCTGGTCTGTCTGTGTTTATTTTCTCCCTCGCACCTCAACTACGACAGATTTTCCAATTCTGTCGAGACAAGGGATATGCGGGATATATTCTATTCCCTTGCTAATCTCAATTTAGGTTTGGATTCAGACAGCTGTTTAATCTCTTGTCCCAGTGCTGCATCTCGACAAGCCAGCACTAGACAGTGCACAATTAGTTTCACACACTTTTGCATTTGTGCTCACAGGCTATTTTTTAACATGGTGTTGACTGGGTCACTTATTGTAGTTTGTGTCTGAGGAAGAGCCGCAGACTCAAAACAATGAAAGATGATGATGTGAGAGGATTGCAGTGGTTGAGACTCTTAGGAGGGATAGGCCATCACGCCTGTTTAGGTGCATTTGTCTAAAATGTTGGTCTGCATTTACCTAGTCAAGGAAAGACATTGACTACAGTGGGGCAAATAAGTATTTAGTCAACCACTAATTGTGCAAGTTCTCCCACTTGAAAATATTCGAAAGGCCTGTAATTGTCAACATGGGTTAACCTCAACCATGAGAGACAGAATGTGGACAAAAAAACCCCAGAAAATCACATTGTTTGATTTTTGAAGAATTTATTTGCAAATCATGGCGGAAAATAAGTATTTGGTCAATACCAAAAGTTCATCTCAATATTTTGTTATGCACCCTTAGTTGGCAATAACGGAGGCCAAACATTTTCTGTAACGCTTCACAAGCTTTTCACACACTGTTGCTGATACTTTGCCCCATTCCTCCATGCAGATCTCCTCTAGAGCAGGGGTCCCCAACCTTTTTTGCGCCACGGACCGGTGTTATTTGGGTCTTTTTTTTCACGGACCGGTGTTCTGACAAATTTTGCAACCCATCAAAAATTGCAACGATGCGGTTCTGCGCATGCGCGTAACGTTAAACATAGCCGCAAAATGCGCAAATGCAGCGATTCCAAAGTAAACACTACAAACTTTCTTGAAAGAAAGGAATATTAACTTACGTTTGATCATGGAAGGACTTGTAGAAAAGTTCTCCTCAGATTCATCCTGCCATATAAGCTGCACACAACAGCTGCACACCGCGCTCACCATTAACGACTTCGCCTTGTCGTTAAACATTAATTAAGAAGCCCGCTTCACAAAGATACGATGTTGGAAATTGTAGCAAGGTTTTCAATGCTCTTGTCGCGATGTCAGGATATTCCAGAATGACTTTAATCCAGAACCTCGGTAGAGTTGTTGTCTCAAATGTACTTTTAATAAAGTCGCCGTCATTTGCGATCTCTCTGTTTATTCACAAACGGGTCACGAATCCACTCCTTTGCAGTTCGTGGGTCTTCGAGGTTGTAGACTCGTCAGGTGCCCTTTTCGCCGTAAAAATATCCTTTTCGCCGTAAAAATATCTCCAAAGACGTCTGTTTTCCAGTTATCTTCGCTCGTGTGGGGGCTAATTATTTCCGGGAACAAATGTGCTGCGCCCGCGGCCTAGTAATACTATCGAGGACAAGCGCACATAGATATATTATATACACAAACAAGATGTACTGGTAGCAGTCGAATCAATGGACTTCTATGACAACATTGTAATCTATCCCGTAGTATTATATCTAGAGTAGACAGAGATATTGGTGTGTTAAGCAGGGGCACAGGGTTAATTCGGCCAGAATGCGGTCGTTATTAAATTATTATTTCTGTGCGGCCCGGTAGCAAATGCGCCACGGACCGGTACCGGTCCGCGGCCCGGCAGATGGGGACCCCTGCTCTAGAGCAATGATGTTTTGGGGCTGTCGTTGGGCAACACGGACTTTCAACTCCCTCCACAGATTTTCTATGGGGTTGAGATCTGGAGACTGGCTAGGCCACTCCAGGACCTTGAAATGCTTCTTATGAAGCCACTCCTTTGTTGCCCTGGCTGTGTGTTTGGGATCATTGTCATGCTGAAAGACCCAGCCACGTCACATCTTCAATGCCCTTGCTGATGGAAGGAGATTTTCACTGAAAGTCTCTCGATACATGGCCCTATTCATTCTTTCCTTTACACAGATCAGTCGTCCTGGTCCCTTTGCAGAAAAACAGCCCCAAAGCATTACATTTCCACCCCCATGCTTCACAGTGGGTATGGTGTTCTTTGGATGCAATTCAGTATTCTTTCTCTTCCAAACACGAGAACCTGTGTTTCTATCAAAAAGTTCTATTTTGGTTTCATCTGACCATAACACATTCTCCCAGTCCTCTTCTGGATCATCCAAATGCTCTCTAGCGAACCGCAGACGGGCCTGGACGTGTACTTTGTTCAGCAGGGGGACATGTCTGGCAGTGCAGGATTTGAGTCCCTGGTGGCGCATTGCGTTACTGATAGTAGCCTTTGTTACTGTGGTCCCAGCTCTCTGTAGGTCATTCACTAGGTCCCCCCGTGTGGTTCTGGGATTTTTGCTCACCGTTCTTGTTATCATTTTCCTCTGGGGAGGGGCTTTTTCAGCTGCAGCCTCCTGACTGTCCGGACCCCTGGCTGGATGGACGTCCTCGTTGCACCCTCGTCTCATCTGGCTAGATGGACCTCTTCTTGTTCCTTTACTCCACTGCATCTTTACGGACTGTAACTTCGCCTGCTAATTCCAATTAGCAGTCCTGGGGCTTCCTGTCTATCCGTCTTGGGAGTGGATCTCTCCTGACTGTGGTACTCCCCAAGGTTTCTCATTTTCTCCCAAAGTTTTTCCTTGTCGACATGGAGGGTCTAAGGATGGGGGATACCCAGGACTTGAACTTTATTTATTCATCTTTGTTGCTTCATTTGCTGTTTCTGGTTGTGTGTTATATTGCCTCTGCAAAGCCCTTTGAGACAACCTTGTTGTGATCCAGGGCTATACAAATAAAACTGAATTGAATTGAATTGAAATCATTTTGACGCCACGGGGTGAGATCTTGCATGGAGCCCAAGATCAAGGGAGATTATCAGTGATCTTGTATGTCTTCCATTTTCTAATAATTGCTCCAACATTTGATTTCTTTACACCAAGCGTTTTACCTATAGCAGATTCAGTCTTCCCAGCCTGGTGCAGGTCTACAATTTTGTCTCTGGTGTCCTTCGACAGCTCTTTGGTCTTGGCCATAGTAGAGTTTGGAGTGTGACTGACTGAGATTGTGGACAGGTGTCTTTTATACAGATAATGAGTTAAAACAGGTGCCATTAATACAGGTAACGAGTGGAGCCTCGTTAGACAGCCAGAAATCTTGCTTGTTTGTAGGTGACCAAATACTTATTTTCCACTCTAATTTGGAAATAAATTCTTTAAAAATCAAACAATGTGATTTTCTGTCCCCCCCCCCCCCCCCCTTCTGTCTCTCATGGTTGAGGTTTACCCATGTTGACAATTACAGGCCTCTCAAATCTTTTCAAGTAGGAGAACTTGCACAATTGGTGGTTGACTAAATACTTATTTGCCCCACTGTATGTACCCCTTATTCTTGCATATTAAAAGTAAGAATCACTCTTGTAGTTTTGTTTTGTCACAATGTCTTTCATGTTACGCGAAGTGGTGAATTATTTTCCAAACAGACTCAACTGACATGAAACCTGACCTGCCTTCTTCCTCCAGCGACAAGGGAGCGTTTTTGACATACCAGTCTCCTCATGCAGATCCCATTCACCCTTTTAGCTTCTCCCCAGGCTGTGTGGCCCGGTGTATGTCTTCGTGCATGTGTTTGTGTGTGAAAACAATCAGTTCCTTTGCATCAAAGCTAGTCGGTTCCTCACACACACTTCAGGGCCGCAGTCAGTGTTTCTGGATGCTCCACATCTGGGAAGCTAAGAAACAGGGTAGAGTTTAGGATTTCATTTTAATTTCGTTGTTTTGCAGTACTGTATTGATGCGGCTTTGTGTGCATATTTGGGTGTGTGCGTGCGTGTGTGTTTGTGTTAATACAGCTGTGTAACCAACCTCTGTGTTGACAGTGGCAGTTCAAACACAAACATCATTGGTTTTTAATGATGTGATAATAAGGCAAAAGACACCCCCTCAGCCCCCAGACACACACACACGCACACAATTTGTTGTAAATGTGACTAATTTTCATCACACACTATTCCCTGAACCTGTACTATAGTACAGTATTTTTTTGTGTGCAAGGATAAGCTTGGAGCTTCATGTGTCTCAGTAGCAGCTGTTTAGAGGCCAGGTGGCTGACCTCGTGCACACACACCCATTCTGACCCCTACACCTTCAACTTTATTGCATGGCCATAAAACAAACACAAACAGCTCCCAAATCAACAGGCTTGATTGAGGGGCATCAGTATTGTTTTGAACAGACAGAATCTCATTAGCAGCCATTCAATACTTCCAACCTGCCAAATTCCACATCAGTGCACATTTCATACTGGTACTTAGTGTTTTTTTTTTTTCTTTTTCTTTGCGTTGAAATAATAATTATAGTGGTGAAGGTGACTAACAATTGTAACAGAAAAAGCAAACGTTTAGTTTATTTGTGTTTTCTTTAGTTTCTCCCTTTCTTGCTTTCTTTTTCACATTCCGTTTTGTTAATTTCATGTCTTATTTTGCATTTACTTATAGCAAAATTTCAGGATTTTTGACATTAGGCTTAATCTTAGCAGGGGTTTAGTTAGTTAGTGAAGTATATTTCAACAAATTCCGTTTCGTTTGCAAGTTATTTGTTAGTTTTATGGCTCCGGAGTGGCTAAGCTAGCGCAAGTCAATGGCATCATTATAGCATGCCAATAAAAAACAACATATGCACTAGGGCTGTCCCAAACGACTAGTTTTCTCCCGATTAGTCAGCCGACTATTTTTACGATTAGTCGACTAATCTAATAATTAAAAAAAAAAAAAGTTTTTTGTTTTTTTGTTTACTAATTTAGCAATGACATTTTTGTTGATGCTTATCAATTCACAAAAAACATATTGGAACACTTCAATTATTGATTAAAGTACAAATGAACACGTAAATAACAATAATAAATCACAAATAAACAATGAGTTCAAATGCTGATAGAATTAACTAGTGTAGCATCCCGATTGAAAAGATGGTCTCTTAAACTGATGGTTTACAACTTTTATTCCATCCTTGATGTAATCACACCGAAAGAGTTACGGTGCACAAAAATAAAACAACACAATTAGAAATTAACAAAAACTTTTCACCTTTTTCCTTTTAAACCTTATTTATATATCAATGAATTGCCTTTACCTTAATTTATTACCTTATCATTGACAATCTCTCCCTTGAGTGCAATCACTGTATATACTGTATATATTTATGACCGTTTAACCTTATATAATTTCCTATACCATAAAATAAACCATAACATGAAATAAACCTTTCAGTTAGCATTAAGAACAATACTAATAGCACTTATAGGCCCATTGTCAATTAAACATTATTATTTAGTAAGGCGACAGCACCCTCTGGTGTACAAAAAATGAAAAAACAAATTTTTTTTACAAACTGGGTGTCGGCGCTTGAGATGTTTATTCGTGCAACCAAGCTTGGCATTGAAGAGACAGGACAGAAGAGTGTACCCTCCTTTGTTTCTTTGAAATAAGTCAATGTTTTGGACAATCTGGTGCGCTTTTTTTGGCTTTGTGCCGCTTTCCCCGCTTGCATACAGAGCATCCGACATTCTGAACTTTCCACGCATATATTTTTTTAACCCTTCATTAACGGTCGACGGGATGTTGTGCTCGTCGACGGATTTACGTCATCGATGACGTCGACTACGTCGACTAGTCGGGACAGCTCTAATATGCACACATGAAAATCATCGATGACCCAATCAATAGCGTTGGCTATGTTTTAAGGATAAAGTTATTAAAACTTACGATTGTATGTCAATAATTGCAGTATGAACAGCAACATTTGTAATCCAGAAGCTCTGCAGGGGAGCAGGGCGGAGTGATATTACATCGTTTTTTTTTTTCACCGCGGATTTTTTATGGTGTAGCCAACAGGAGGTGACCAGTTCATATTTTTCCTCATTCTTTATTGGGAATTTGTGAAAATTTTCCTTTGCCCGTTTTTTGTGTATGTTTCCACAGCCTCTAAATTTCGCCATATTGTCGGTGTTGTGCCGAAAAATATCCGCCCCGTGTGAAATGTCCCCCCTGACGGGAGCGCCCACACATCATTCGTACAAACAGCTTTTTCTTACCAATCGATGGACACGGAAACGACTTTCTTGTACTGTGTAATATTTTACTCTGCTTGAACTAATAAATCTTGTACTGTGAATATCTATTATTTTACTTTGCTTGAACTAATAAATCGTGTACTGTGAATATGTATTATTTTACTCTGCTTGAACTAATGAATGTCATACCCATGTGATTCTCATTGGGATATGGTCGTGAAAACCTGTAGACTAATACATTTCTGTTCAAAGATGGTTATGTGGCCCAGTCCACGATTTGTTACTAAAATACAGTACTAGTATTTTGTGTAATTTATTTATTTATTTAAAACTGATTTTACAGTCGTAAATCCATTACTGTAATGCAGACATGTCCAAAGTCCGGCCTGGGGGCCAAATGCGGCCCGTGGTCAAATTTCATCCGGCCCCCAGCCTCTGTCTTAAAATCAATAACGTCTGGCCCGCACACAGACTTAATGAATTGGTGAGCAGTACTGCTACCAGCATATGAAGTAGCTTACACACTAAATGCTGCTCCTCATTTACCCACTAAAAGGTAGCAGCACTCTAAGCAACATTACCCTGTGTTACCCTTTATTCCGCATTTCTAAAATGGCGACAATCAACAAAAAAAAGGAAGATGACTGTGACGGCCGACACTTCAAGGATAGGTGGAAATTGGACTATTTCTTCTCTAAATTACGCAACAACTGTGTCTGCGTCATTTGCAAAGAGACAGTTGCTGTTTTTAAAGAGTTCAATGTGAGGCGATATTACCAAACGAGACACGCTGACATGTACGACAAGATTACAGGGAAGATACGTAGTGAGAAATTGAAGCAACTTCAAGCTAGTTTAATTTTACAGCAGCAGTATTTCGCAAGAGCCCGAGAGTCGACAGAGAACGCCAAAATGGAGAGTTGCGAGATTGTTGAAATAATTAATTTAGGGCTGTCAAACGATTAAATTTTTTAATCGAGTTAATCACAGCTTAAAAATTAATTAATAGTAATTAATCGCAATTCAAACCATCTATAAAATATGCCATATTTTTCTGTAAATTATGGTTGGAATGGAAAGATAAGACGGATATATACATTAAACATACTGTACATAAGTACTGTATTTGTTTATTATAACAATAAATCAACAAGATGGCATTAAACATTAACATTCTGTAAAAGCGATCCATGGATAGAAAGACTTGTAGTTCTTAAAAGATAAATGTTAGTACAAGTTATAGAAATTTTATATTAAAACCCATCTTAATGTTTTCGTTTTAATAAAGTTTGTAAAATTTTCAATCAAAAAATAAACTTGTAGCTCGCCATTGTTGATGTCAATAATTACACAATGCTCATGGGGCTGAAACCCAAAAAATCAGTCGCACCCAAGCGCCAGCAGAGGGCGAAAAAACACCAAAAAACACAAGTAACAAGTGGACATGAAACTGTACTGTCATTTTAATCTGTTTGAGCGGGGCATGTGCGTTAATTGCGTCAAATATTTTTAAAAAATCAATTACCGCCTGCTAGCATAATAATTTTGACAGCACTAAATTAATTTAAAATAAATAAATAAATCAATAAAGCAAATGTGACACACAGAATGGCCTGCTAAAATTTGCTTAAATATATTGTTCTATGTAAAGGACGTCAGCCATGGTCGGCCCTCCACATTTTTCCACACCAAATCTGGCCCCTTTTGCAAAATGTTTGGACACCCCTGCTGTAATTCATCCATATAAAAAAATAATGTTTTCACCTCAATAAAGCGTTACAACTGAGCGCTCCTGTCAGGGGAGACAGTTCACGCGAGGGGGATATTTTTCGGAACAACACCGGCCGTCAGTTAACTCAGCAGACTGATGCTGCATTCAAAGAAGGTGGGAAGTCAGAGTTTCCAAGCTCTGATCTGGAAAAATATCATAAGTACGCCTCCACTATTTGATCGCTTATGAGAAGTCAGGTTTGGTGGAGATCAAAATGTCTTTTGAAGGCCAAAATAAAAAACAACTTGTGGCGATTAGCCATCTTTGCTGTTTACATTCGCTTGGGATGCTTTAAGGTCGCAATTGGTACCCTCCGAGCGGTCCGACTTCCTACCCTCCTCGAATGGAGCGTGAGAACGAGTGAATGAAGCACTCCTCATTATTGGGGGCATAGTACGCATCTAAAAAAAATAGTCCTGCAGAATGAAATGAATTACGGCAGTTTGGTGTGACATTGTTTTGGCCGCATGGGTGTTTTGAAACAATGATCTGTGTTTTGAGTTTATTTGACTATGTTGGATCTGTTCGTAGATCTGTATGTTTTTTTTTTGTTTTTTTTAATTTATTTTATTGGCATGCTATAATGGTGCCATTGACTCGCGCTAGGTTAGCCACTCCGGAGCCTTGAAACTAACAAATAACTTGCAGACGAAACGAAATTTGTTGAAATCAACTCCACCAACAAACTAAACCTCTGCTAACTCAACAATTAAGCCTAATGTCAAAAATTCTGAACTTCCTCTTTAAGATGATCTTAATATATTTTTGTAAAAGCAATTGTTAGCTGAAAATAGCAGCATCAGAAGAAAATACCTTTACAGAATAATCATTAAACTCTACAACAAAAATCTGTCATTTGCAGGAACTGGCCAGTAATTAGGCAATACTCTCAATTTGAATTTTTTCAACCTCGGTGGAACTGTGCTCGACTGAGTACCATTCTCTTTTAAATGCTTTTGTACTTGCAGGCTAAAGACGAACGATGTTCATTTCCAGATATTAGAGTAAACATTGCAATTGATTATGCTTTAGAACAATTTCTTCCACAGCAGCAGGAGGAGGTTCTTGGTTTTACCAATTCCAGACCAGCTGTCAGTTCACTGATTAGCTCTCCAGTGCATCCCCCTAAACAATTCCTGACGCACTGACAGCTGCTAAAGGTCAGTGGATCATAAAGGCTGTTATGATACATCCGGCGGGATCATATCACAGTCAAGATTTTTTTGTTGCTGATTGGTGAAGTGCAGTGCATAGACAAACCTCATGAGATACCTACAGTACATGCCTCTTCTGGTAGGTATTTAGCATTTCATTGGGGCAAATGATCGAGTCCTGCCCTTAGTTGATCATTGATTAGATTAAAAGGTATTCGTTAAAATGCTTGTGTACATGGATTAACATTAGTAAACCTCATGGTAGAACTACACGGATGGTAAAGGGTGTAGCTAGATAAAAGTATTGTGTTCTGACTTTTGATGGCAATCCTTATAGCACTGGTGATATTTTGGTCATCTCTTGTTGGAATGACAAACATTGTGATAAACAGTTATTAGCTGCTTGTCCCTAATGAAATGAAGTGGATATTTTATGCTTTGAAGCGTAACCAAACTGTCATTTGCGTTATCTCCACAAATCAGACAAAGTGTTTTTGTAGTTGTCAATCTGTCTATCATGTGTTGTTTGAGGCAATGTTGTGTGTGCATGTGTAGCGAGGTAGGACAGGTCATGTTAGGGTACGTCCAAACAAGTACCGTCCCCTGAAGCGCTACCATGTCACTTTCTTTCTTCTTTTGCTCATCCCTCACTTCCTGTATGAATTAGTGTGATCATTGACCCTCCAGTCACACCCTCTCAACAAGGTTATGCACATTTCAGTCGCTTGTGTGTACCATCCTGGACACACAATTCTGAAGAGTGACAATGGCGTACCGCAAGCAACACGTCACTTTTGCTCATTAATATTCATGAGGTTAGCAATTGTGGCCAGGCGGGTCAACCTCCCGTTTGTCCCTAATAGTAAAGGCATGGAAATAGTGTACGAACGAGATGTTTACTGAGCTAAACCTACCAATTCTGTCCAAAAATGATGTCCCTGGTGCCAAAAATTCACTGGTAAAGATGTGGAGGAAAATACAAATGTTTAGTTAAATAGATGTCTTGAATGTTGAGGGCTGAAAAAAATGGGGAAAAAGAGCCGAGCTGATCCAGAGTTAGCTTTTTTATCGACACCTTTCACCATCTTGTCGCTTATCCATTTTGTAGAAACAATTGCTAATAACCTGACTTGTAATTATTCAGTTGGCTTCAGAAATGGGTCATATGAAAGCTAAGACCCTCTCAAATGATGTTGAATGTACAAAAATATATTTGCTTCACTGAAAAAAGATATCATTTAATGAAGACATAAAAGTCAAATTTTGGCAAGCCAAAAGTTTTGTCGCTTACAGAAAGTAGTGTGAAAATTGAACAAAAAATGTACTTCAATTACAAAAATGTTAGATAACATAAGCGGTTTAAGTAAATGGTAAATGGTGTTATACTTACATAGCGCTTTTCCGTTGCTGTGAGATGCAAATTTAATATTTTGTATGACTTCCATGGGCTTGAAGGACTGCATCCATGCGGTTCGGCAAGGATTCATACAATATACTGATGAAGTCATCAGGACATCAAAGAAAGGAGTCTTGCTTGCCTCCCAGAGTTTATCAACATTCTTGGGTTTCGTCTTCCAAGCTTCCTCTTTCATCGTACCCCAGACATGCTCAATGATGTTCATGTCTGGTGACTGGGCTGGCCAGTCCTGGAGGATCTTGATCTTCTTTGCCTTGAGAAACTCTGAGGTAGAGCTTAAAGTATGCGATGAAGCACCATCCTGCTGCAGAATGTGTCCCTTTTTATGGTTAGGAATGTAAGAGGCAGCTAAGATTTGTTGATATTTCAGACTATTTATTTTACCTTCCACCCTGCAGATCTCTCGCACACCCCCATACTGGATGTAACCCCAGACCATGATTTTGCCACCACCAAACTTTACTGTTTTCTGAGTCAGTCTCTGCTCCAATAGGTCTCCTGCAACATCTGCGTTGACTGTGGTGTAATTCAATGGAAGATTCATCTGAAAAATCCACCTTTTGCCACTTTTCCAGCGTCCATCCTATAGACCCTACCCACCGACGTCACAAAACCACGTGCTCGCTGTATGGTTCCGCCCACTTGTCCGTCATTTTGTCTCTGTATTAGCATTGGTTTCAATTGATCGAGGAATTTAAAATGCATTTCATGGAAGACCCGGTGCTTTCTGATGCCGTAAACTCACTGGATGTGTTGCATAAAAGGCGTTATGTGGAAAAGCTTCGTTCTATACAGTCGCCAGATCCATATTTGATGCCCAAATCGATGTTTTTCGACCCACTGTCTTCGCCCTGTCTGCCTGACATCTGCTACGCTGATATTTACAATTATCTTGTCCACACAAAATCAGCCTATTCTCACGAAAATTTGAAAAACTTCAAGAGCTTGGAGGCTTATAAATACTTCGTTGCTGGTTGGGTAAAACAGGTCCTCGTCCACGAAAATTCGGCAGGAATCTATCTTGTGCTTGGAAAGGTGAGTTACGAAATTTTCAATTCAAAATCTTTTGTTATTGCTAACATCCACTGTCAAATCTAATGTATTTCATGTCGTTTGTCAATGGAGTTAAGGCTTTTAATGTTTATATGGTTTAGCGATAGCACTCTCACTACATACATACGTGTATGTTGTCGGCGATTAGCCTAGCAATGATCTTAATTGTGGTTATTTGTCAGCCCAAAACCCTCTAAGTATATCTTAAATGCATCTTACCGGATATAAAATGACTACTACATAGTCTGTGGTGATTTTTTGGTGCCCAGTTTTCACGTCGAATTGCAGCCGTCCATTTCGCTCTCCTCTTTGGGTCCCTCGGAATACGGTAAAACTTCAAGTCTCTCCTTCCATCTTCTCTGTTAGTGCAACCAACAGCCACACACGCCTTCACCATTTTGATTATTAATGTTAAGGAGCAGAAAAACACGCCGTAAATAGGAGGAATGTACGTAGCAGTAACAGGTTAACACTATGTTTTGACGGACAATTGGGTGGTACCATTCAGGACAGCGGAGTTGTGACGTCACGTGGGTAGGGTCTATTGACAGGCTGTGGGCCTTGGCAAATGCCATACGTTTTTTTTTAATTGTCTGCACCCTGAGATATATATACAGTGGGGAGAACAAGTATTTGATACACTGCCAATTACCATTGGCAGCGTATCAAATACTTGTTCTCCCCACTGTACAGGGTGACCCAAAAAAAAGTTTACACTCAGTTGACTGCTTGTTTAAAAGCCATTGAAACATATCTAAATAGGTTGTCATGCTTAAGTGATTCATTAAGGTCACTCAATGCAGCTGGTAATCTCTCGTCTCTGTGCTTCTGCTGAAAATGAAGAAAACTTAAGCTGTATGTGAATTGCTGCGTGCCGGTCTGACACCTAGAGATTGCAGCAAATCTGAGAATATCCAGACGTGCAGTCTACAAAGTTAAAAAGAAGCTGAAAGATATTGGAACAGCCTCACGAAAACCTGGGTCTGGAAGTGCCGATCTGTGCGGACCAAAAAGTTGATTGACAAGGTGATATGTGGCCACCCCAGAGTCCAGATCTCAATCCCCTGGATTATAGCATATGGGCAACTGTGGAGGACAGTGCCTGTAAGAAGCCACAAACTTCTGTGGCAGCCTTGGAGAGGTCCACTGTTAGATCTTGGGAAAAGATGACAGCATCCTACATAAAGAAGACCTGTCAAGCGTTCCGCAGGCGCCTGGAGGCTGTTGTGACACTTAAGGGAGGACACATTGAAAAATAGAGTGTACTGTACATGTTCTTTACAATAATGTATAATTTGTGATTAAATTCTAATTCTAAGATGAATAAACATGGCATTTAAGTTGTATTATGGCAGTGTAAACTTTTTTTTGGGTCACCCTGTATATATGTACATATATGTGTGTGTATACACATACATATATGTATGTGTATATATATATATATATATATATATATATATATATAATGTGTGTGTGTGTGTCCTCCCTACATTTGCAATCTCCTCTGTATTAACAGTCCTCCTCGTTCACTTCGCTCTTCCTCTATCCTCCACCTTGCCGTCCCCAGTGTCCGTCTCTCCACCTTCGATTCCGGAGCTTTTAGTCACTTGGGGATTGTCATCTGTAGGTCCATGGCCCCCAACAAAATGTTTACTGCATATGAAGGTGAATGACTTCACCTTGCTGGCGTTAAACTGGTCTGTTGGACGTCCGCGCAAGTTGACCCATTCTTCAGTTTTCCCTAACGTATAAAGAAAACATCTTTCATATGTCGTAATGTCTAGAGGCGTTTCTACAAGTTCCATAGTAGCAATGTTCGATCGGCATTTTCTTTTTTTTGAAAGATTACCGTAGAATACAAGCAGCAAAAACATTGATTTTATGCGAGGGCATGTAAATAATGTCCCACTTCCGCGCTACGATGGCGACGTCACGGTCTAAAAATAGCATTTGTGCGGTACGCTATTGGAGTGTTTTCATTAAAAAATAAATAAATAAATGTCAGCAATTCACTGACTGCCATTAGTTTCTTCAACTGCTTTCCTCCCCCTCACCACCCAAAGTTTTGTATCAGTAGGTCAGTGTTTGCTGTCTGAAATAATTTGGATTTGATATAAAATACTGTATATACGCAGTAGACAAAAAAAGTCACCATTTAAACTTTTATTTCCCAGCTTTAGCATGTGGATGTGATATACAACCCATGAGAATAGGAGTAAACAACAAATTGACACCCCGATGAATCACCGCTTTCTTACTTCACAACGCTTTTCCAGGCAGTTACTAAAGTATCTTGAGTGTGTTTGCTTTAGAGCAGAGGTTCTCAACCTGGGTCGATCAAACCCTATGGGTATTGTGAGTCAGTCTCAGGGGTTCAGAGGAGGTCAAGTGACATGCTGCGTATGTGTCCATTCTGTTCACCATGCTCGTGTGGTTCGCGAGAACTATTCAGAAAAACAATGCTCTCAGGCTTTTGGAGTCACCAAATATAAGAATGCATTTCAGATTTTCATGTATATTTGTATTATCACAGTGTTTATTTGTCAGCTTATGTTATCGAAGTCAAGCCGAACGTTCCTGAATCTCTGTAATGCAACAGTAAAAGTTGCAGTGATTTATAGTAAACATCCCCTAAGTAGTTTACCTTTTTCCAGGTAAAATGCATTATCTATATGGTTTAATTCTATAGTTTGAGTTGGCTCTTAGAGGGAGAAAAAACAAAAAACAAAAAAAAACAATTATTGCCATGATAAACTTGCTGTTTTGGCAGCACATTTTGAGTACATTTTCTTGTGGCATGATAAATTGTCTCATAATTTGATTTGGTCATTCCTATTATATCTTGACAAAAAGTTTCTTTGGATACTTTGTATTAGAAATATATCTTCGTTTGAGTTTGTACACCTATTATCATGAATGCAGCGCTTTACACCTATTATCATGAATGCAGCGCATATATTTGATCTAATTTGATATGCTAGGATTGGCACCCACACATTTTGTGATAAACATTGGATATTCTGTACAAACAGCTTTTGTATTTTGTGTGCTTTTTTTTCAGCTTCCACACATACAGTGGGGCAATTAAGTATTTAGTCAACCACCAATTGTGCAAGATCTCCTACTTGAAAAGATTAGAGAGGCCTGTAATTGTCAGTATGCGTAAACCTCAACCATGAGAGACAGTATGTGGGGGAAAAAAACAGAAAATCACATTGTTTGATTTTTAAAGAATTTATTTCAAAATTAGAGTGGAAAATAAGTATTTGGTCACCTAAAAACAAGCAAGATTTCTGGCTGTCAAAGAGGTCTAACTTCTTCTAACGAGGTCTAACGAGGTCTAATGAGGCTCCACTCATTATTTATCTCATTATCGGTATAAAAGACACCCGTCCACAATCTCAGTCAGTCACACTCCAAACTCCACTATGGCCAAGACCAAAGAGCTGTCGAAGGACACCAGAGACAAAATTGTAAACTTCCACCAGGCTGGGAAGACTGAATCTTCAATAGGTAAAACGCGTAGTGTAAAGAAATCAACTGTGGAAGCAATTATTAGAAAATGGAAGACATACAAGACCACTGATAAGCTCCCTCAATTTGGGGCTCCATGCAAGATCTCCCCCCGTGGCGTCAAAATGATAATAAGAACGGTGAGCAAGAATTCCAGAACCACATGGGGGTACCTAGTGAATGACCTGCAGAGAGCTGAGACCACAGTAACAAAGGCTACTATCAGTAACACAATGGGCCGCCAGGGACTTAAATCCTGCACTGCCAGACGTGTCCCCCTGCTGAAGAAAGTACACGTCCAGGTCCGTCTGCGGTTTCGCTAGAGAGCATTTGGATGATCCAGAAGAGGACTGGGAGAATGTGTTATGGTCAGATGAAACCAAAATAGAACTTTTTGGTAGAAACACAGGTTCTCGTGTTTGGAGGAGAAAGAATACTGAATTGCATACGAAGAACACCATACCCACTGTGAGGGTGGAAAAGCTTTGGGCTGTTTTTCTGCAAAGGGACCAGGACGACTGATCTGTGTAAAGCAGACATGTCCAAAGTGCGGCCCGGGGGCCAAATGCGGCCCCTGGTCAAATTTCATCCGGCCCCCAGCCTCTGTCATAAGATCAATAATGTCTGGCCCGCACACAGATTTATTAAATTGGTCAGCAGTACTGCTTACACATTAAATGCTTCTCCTCATTTACCCACTAAAAGGCAGCAGCCCTCTAAGCAACATTACCCCGTGTGACCCTTGACTTCCAATTTTCTAAAATGGCAAAAATCAACAACAAAAAACAAAGTGGACTGCGACGGCCGACGCTTCAAGGATAGGTGGAAATTGGACTATTTCTTCACTAAAATATGCAACAACTGTGTCTGCCTCATTTGCAAAGAGACAGTCGTTGTTTTCAAAGAGTTCAATGTGAGGCGATATTACCAAACAAGACACGCTGACATGTACGACAAGATTACAGAGAAGATACGCAGCGAGAAATTGAAGCAACTTGAAGCTAGTTTAATTTCACAGCGGCAGTATTTCGCAAGCTCCCGAGAGTCAAAAGTTAACGCCACAAAGGCTAGTTGCGAGATTGTCAAAATTATTAATAAAATAAATAAATAAATAAATAAAGCAAATGTGACACACAGAAGGGCTTGCTAAAATTTGCTTAAATATATTGTTCTACGTAAAGGATGTCAGCCAAGGTCGGCCCCCCACATTTTTACCACACCAAATCTGGCCCCCTTTGCAAAAAGTTTGGACACCCCTGGTGTAAAGGAAAGAATGAATGGGGCCATGTATCGAGAGATTTTGAGTGAAAATCTCCTTTCGTCAGCAAGGGCATTGAAGATGAGACGTGGCTGGGTCTTTCAGCATGACAATGATCCAAACACACAGCCAGGGCAACAAAGGAGTGGCTTCGTAAGAAGCATTTCAAGGTCCTGGAGTGGCCTAGCCAGTCTCCAGATCTCAACCCCATAGAAAATCTGAGGAGGAAGTTGAAATTCCGTGTTGCCCAACGACAGCCCCAAAACATCACTGCTGTAGAGGAGATCTGCATGGTGGAATGGGCCAAAATACCAGCAACAGTGTGTGAAAAGCTTGTGAAGAGTTGCAGAAAACGTTTGTCCTCGGTTATTGCCAACAAAGGGTGCATAACAAAGTATTGAGATAGACTTTTGGTATTACTAATACTTATTTTCCACCATGATTTGCAAATAAACTCTTTACAAATCAAACAATATGATTTTCTGTCCCCCCCCCCCCCCCCACATATTCTGTCTCTCATGGTTGAGGTTTACCCATGTTGACAATTACAGGCCTCTCTAATATTTTCAAGTGGGAGAACTTGCACAATTAGTGGTTGACTAAATACTTATAAATACTTAAGTTCTTTGAAGTACATGAAGTTTATTTTACAATCAATCTTCATAAATAGAACTTTCTTGAATTTGTCACTCATTTACAGTGTTTCTGGCATTTTTTTTTTTTTTTTAAATAATACTTAGTGTGGTGTATATACAGTATGATAGCATAATAGATGTTAACTATTGGAACCCATGAATGCGGACATGTAGCAGCACAGCTGCATCTCATATAAAATAGAATAATGTGGTAAAAGTTGTACATTTTTTGTCAGTCATTTCAGAAATCTATGAATTATGTTGAAAGTTGGCTTACAGATCACAAAACCCCCAAAATTAGTGGTTCGAAGATCTAATACACTATTAGTAAAAGGTTCAATATCAGAGTTTATGATGCCACACCCAGATTGGCGATTTAACTCAAAACACCTGCAAAGTTTACCTTGGCCTTTAAATAAGCATTAGGGTTTATTGTTTATTAATGCATTTTTAAAATAATTAATTATTTGCACTGTATTAGCATCCTTTACATGCAATTTTACAATGACAACTTGCAATGTCAACACACAATTCGTAAATTGAGTGTAATAACAAAAAAAAACTTTATTATTTGACTTACAAATTTAGATTATGTACTGTGAAAACATGCCTGATTGTTGTCCCCTGTTACTTAACATTGCAGGCATAGATACAAAAAAATAAAAAATAAACCAACCAACAAAAAAACAAAAAAAACCCAAAACGATATTAGCATTAAATTGATGATTATGTAGACCAGAGTACATCTCTAGAGCTCTCATGCTCAAATAATGTATTGTGGTTGGGAATCAATAGTAGTGGCAATGACAATAAATAACATCTGACTATCATATCTAGTAAGAAACTATGTTTTGCTGCATAATATCCAGAGATGTATTTACATTTGCTTAGTAGGCAACGCTATTTCAAATGTCATAATGCATATCTATAAATAGTTCATTTTGTTGAAGAGGCATGTTTTGATTGAAGCGCTGCTGCTGAAAATAGACCAAACGTAAATGCAACTCTTGTCGTTCTAGTAATATAATGTTAAAAGCCAAGTGTAAATCCTCACACAGTCCTATTAATGTGTCTTGCAAACTAGACACCGACGCCTGAAGCGTGCTAAAAAAGCAACATGGCCTCTCGGTGTCTCAGATACAGCACATGATTATGAGGCTACTTGGAAGTCCTGCAACTAAACTCCAATGTCTGATGGGTGTTCCCCATTTTGTCACCTCGCGGCTAAATACGGCATCAGGTGTGGTGTGTGCGTACGTGTTGTCTCACTGTCTCCCCCTCTAAAAGTACTCTCTTTAAATATGTGTGTCATTGTCTCCCCTAAGTCTCCTCTTATCTTCCAATTCTCAGTGTCAGTCATGGAAAGTCTTGTAATGAAAATTTATTTATTACTGTACTTGAGTATATTTTACATGAGTATTTATATCAAGTATATACATGTATATACATATACTGTATATATATATGTATATATCAATATATATCAAGTGATACTTTTTACTTCACTACATTTTACAGCACTACTTATCAAATTGTCGCCTGCGTAGCACGTTACTTTTTTGTTTTGTTTTGGTTTTCTCATTGTGAATTGATAGTTTAGTTTTCATGCCTCCAGCCAATTGATAAGCCCTGTCCAACAATATACCATAATTGAGCACTAGAGGCAGGAATACGAGTAAAGGCAAGATTAGGCAGGTGAACAAGATACTGACCAACAGCGAGCAGCGCGGCTTCAGATGGGTGGGGTGCTGCACACTCTTGTACAGTAAGTGGGTGTATGCACTAGACTAGAGCATGAAAATTATTATGGGTAATCCAGCGGGTCACGGGACAGGACTAATAATCAACGGGAATGGGTGAGAGCGGGAACACCTGAATAGGTGATGATTTTTATCTGTGTTAAAAAACCTAGAGGACCGAAGTGTCCATTTTTGTAGCTGTATTTTCGTGGGCCAACTACACATTGCAATATCCCAAGTTTCCAACGCTTTGACTTCCCGCTATTATATTTGTGTGGACTCAACATGGCTAAGGGTGGAGGTGAAAACCTGAAGAGAGAACAACACATAAAACTTGGAAATAATGACCCATTGGTTAAACAGGAGGAGGAATGTCCAGGTTATTAGAAAAAAATTATTTATTACTGTACTTGAGTACATTTTACATGAGTATTTATATCAAGTATATACATGTATATACATATACTGTATATATATATATATATATATATATATATATATATGTGTGTGTATACAGTGGGGAGAACAAGTATTTGATACACTGCCAATGGGTTTTCCCATTGACTAGGTTATTAGAAAACTTGAGTAAAACGTGATGGTGCCACTCACAAAATAAGTGGCATGTATAAATGCATGGGTCTAGTAGTAGTGACTCAGCGACGAGGGTCTCAATTTGATTTTAAACGAGCTGGAATTACTGAGGACAGCGGGAGAAAACCTGCCTGGAGGCCGCCGAGGGTCTGCGTAATGTCGGGTCAAAGCGAGGCTCTCAAGCCACTCCGGTGCTCTGCTGACTGATATCACATTCTCATATGCTATTTTTATGATTTATTGACCTATTTTACACATGCATCAATCGTTTTAAATAAAACAAGAAATTGAATCTATGTTATCCAAATGTTTTATTTCAATCAATATCAGCAATAAAATAGAACCAATATCAGCAATAAAATAGAATGACATTGTATTTTCGTTTATATGTACATACTTTGTATTTCCTTGTAACAACACAATCCGTGTCAGCCCTTCTGCATTCAGCAAATGTAATATAATTTATTTCACCTCATTTTGGTCACTCAAATGCCCGGCGTACCAACTATAGACCCTAATCACCTACGTCACAAAATGACGTGTCGCTGTATCCGGCCGCCATATTGTCCGTCATTTTTTAGCCCTATTCTCAATGGTTTCAATAAGTCGTGCAATTTATAGAGCAATACATGGAAGCCCCGGTGTTATCTGACGCTGTAAACTTATTGGATGCGTTGCATAAAAGGCATTATGTGGAAAAGCTTCAGTTTATCCATTCGCCAGATCCATATTTGATGCCTAAATCGAGGTTTTTCGACTCGCTGTCTTCGCCGTGTCTGCCTGACATCTGCTACCCTGATATTTACAACTATCTTGTCCACACAAAATCAGCCTATTCTCACGAAAGTTTGAAAAATTTTAAGAGCTTGGAGGCTTATAAATACTTCGTTGCTGGTTGGGTGAAACAGGTCCTCGTCCACGAAAATTCGGCAGGAATCTATCTTGTGCTCAGGAAGGTGAGTTACGAAATTTTCAATTCAAAATCTTTTGTTCTTGCTAACATCCACTGTCAAGTTTAATGTATTTCATGTCATTTGTCAATGGAGCTAGGACTTTTAATGGTTTAGCGATAGCACTCTCACTACATACATATATAATATGTAATAAATATGAAGTGCTATAGCACTACTCCAGATTGTCCCTAGTTGAATTTATTTTTTGGCTTTTGACCTCAATAGTGAAATTGTAAATTAATTGTATGACAACTGTCTTATTATCCTCTTATAATTATATATTTTCAGGTAGTTCGTTCACAACGTCTGAGTGTATGTTGTCGGCGATTAGCCTAGCAATTATCTTAATTGTGGTTGTCAGCTCAAAACCCTCTAAATATATATTAAATGCATCTTACCATATATACAGTGCCTTGCAAAAGTATTCGGCCCCCTTGAACCTTGCAACTTTTCGCCACATTTCAGGCTTCAAACATAAAGATATAAAATTTTAATTTTTTGTCAAGAATCAACAACAAGTGGGACACAATCGTGAAGTGGAACAAAATTTATTGGATAATTTAAACTTTTTTAACAAATAAAAAACTGAAAAGTGGGGCGTGCAATATTATTCGGCCCCCTTGCGTTAATACTTTGTAGCGCCACCTTTTGCTCCAATTACAGCTGCAAGTCGCTTGGGGTATGTTTCTATCAGTTTTGCACATCGAGAGACTGACATTCTTGTCCATTCTTCCTTGCAAAACAGCCCGAGCTCAGTGAGGTTGGATGGAGAGTGTTTGTGAACAGCAGTCTTCAACTCTTTCCACAGATTCTCGATTGGATTCAGGTCTGGACTTTGACTTGACCATTCTAACACCTTGATACGTTTATTTTTGAACCATTCCATTGTAGATTTGGCTTTATGTTTTAGATCATTGTCCTGTTGGAAGATAAATCTCCGTCCCAGTCTCAGGTCTTGTGCAGATACCAACAGGTTTTCTTCCAGAATGTTCCTGTATTTGGCTGCATCCATGTTCCCGTCAATTTTAACCATCTTCCCTGTCCCTGCTGAAGAAAAGCAGGCCCAAACCATGATGCTCCCACCACCATGTTTGACAGTGGGGATGGTGTGTTCAGGGTGATGAGCTGTGTTGCTTTTACGCCAAACATATCGTTTTGCATTGTGGCCAAAAATTTTGGTTTCATCTGACCAGAGCACTTTCTTCCACATGTTTGGTGTGTCTCCCAGGTGGCTTGTGGCAAACTTTAAACGAGACTTTTTATGGATATCTTTGAGAAATGCCTTTCTTCTTGCCACTCTTCCATAAAGGCCAGATTTGTGCAGTGTACGACTGATTGTTGTCCTATGGACAGACTCTCCCACCTCAGCTGTAGATCTCTGCAGTTCATCCAGAGTGATCATGGGCCTCTTGGCTGCATCTCTGATCAGTGTTCTCCATGTTTGAGAAGAAAGTTTGGAAGGACGGCCGGGTCTTGGTAGATTTGCAGTGGTCTGATGCTCCTTCCATTTCAATATGATGGCTTGCACAGTGCTCCTTGAGATGTTTAAAGCTTGGGATATCTTTTTGTATCCAAATCCGGCTTTAAACTTCTCCACAACAGTATCTCGGACCTGCCTGGTGTGTTCCTTGGTTTTCATAATGCTCTCTGCACTTTAAACAGAACCCTGAGACTATCACAGAGCAGGTGCATTTATACGGAGACTTGATTACACACAGGTGGATTCTATTTATCATCATCGGTCATTTAGGACAACATTGGATCATTCAGAGATCCTCACTGAACTTCTGGAGTGAGTTTGCTGCACTGAAAGTAAAGGGGCCGAATAATATTGCACGCCCCACTTTTCAGTTTTTTATTTGTTAAAAAAGTTTAAATTATCCAATAAATGTTGTTCCACTTCACGATTGTGTCCCACCTGTTGTTGATTCTTGACAAAAAAAATAAAATTTCATATCTTTATGTTTGAAGCCTGAAATGTGGCGAAAGGTTGCAAGATTCAAGGGGGCCAAATACTTTTGCAAGGCACTGTAAAATGACTACTACATAATCTGTGGTAATCGTTTGGAGCCCAGTTTTCTCGTCGAATTGCAGCAGTGCATCTCGCTCTCCTGTCCGGGTCTCTCGGAATCCTGTAGAACTTCAATTCTCTCCGTCTATCTTCTCTGTTATTGCAACCGACCGCCACACACGCCTTCACCATTTTGATTACTAATGTTAACGAGCAGAAAAACACGCCATAATAGGAGGAATTTACGTAGCGGTAATGCATCAACAGTGACGAGTTGACGGACAGTATGGCGCGGGGGCGTGGTTGTGACGTCATGTTGCTTGGAGTGCTGCTGTTAAAGTTTTTCAAACTTTCGTGAGAATAGGCTGAGTTTCTGTGGACAAGATAGTTGTAAATATCAGGGTAGCAGATGTCAGGCAGAGACGGCGAAGACAGCGGGTCGAAAAATATCGATTTAGCCATCAAATATGGATCTGGCGAATGGATCGACCGAAGCTTTTCCACATAACGCCTTTTATGCAACACATCCAATGAGTTTACAGCGTCTGAAAGCACCAGGGCTTTCATGAATTGCACTATAAATTGCACGACGGATTGAAACCATTGAGAATTCGGATAAACAATGACGGACAATATGGTGGCCGGATACAGCGACACGTCATCGTGTGACGTTGGTGAGTGGGGTCTATAAAGTTTGAAAAGTTACCTAGTGTTGCTTTAATTAATTTTTTGCCCCATCTGCACTTTTACTTCAGTAAAAAAAAAAAAAGTGAGTACTTCATCCACCATTGCACTGTAGTGACCATTGTCCCTAAAAGGGTTAAATATGATAACTTCTTTCCTCCTATGCTGTGTTTCTTTACTGTCGTTCTACTATGTCATTCTCGCTCGCTCTCTTTCTCCCTCCCTCTCATTCTCGCGCGCGCTGGTTCTCTCTCTCACCTTCATCGAGTGTCTCTCGACCACACATTGTGGGGCTGCAGCGCTTTGACGCACCAGACTCACTCAGTTGGATCGTGGTGTTGCGCGCAGCTCTCTGGCGGACTTGTGTCCTGCTTGACGTTACCGACACCGGTGCTTGTGGCTGACTGACAAGCGTTCAGAACTAATACGTCCACATTACCTCTCCTAAACCGTTTTTTAGGAAGGAGACGAAACGCTTCTTGTTGCTCTTCGCTGGACACGTGTTGTGAATGAATAATCACAAGAAAGCCTCACCTGGAGTATGCGCGCGTGAACAAGTGTGAGTGTGTGTGTGGAGGGCTCTGAAAGTGCTCGAGTGTGAGAGGTTTCTGTGGATCAGACGGGACAAGGAGGATCGAGGTGCCAGGGGGATTTGGCTGCTGTATACCGCGGACATGTGGAAGTTTGTGCCGCTCTAGCGCAGCCACACAGTCGCCTCTCCTCCGTGCACCTTTCTGGGGGATCCCACTCCCGCTTCTTAATCCATCGCACCCCCATTAAGGAGATCCCAATGTAAATTTAGGACGTGACATTTTTAAATCGACGAGGAGGACGGTATCCCGCTGAGTTTGGTGAACACTTTCCAGGATCTTTTTCATTCTCGCTATTTAGTGCATCGCTTTCCACTTGCCGCAATGCCGGGAGTCCTCAACCCAGCCGACCCGGGCCGAGCTCAGTACTTGGTGCTGAGGGTGCTGCTGGCCGTCTTGGCCGTCGCTCTGTCCGGCCGGGGCGCGGTCGGACAACCGTGTCCGACTCAGTGCTCCTGCACCGGGACCACAGTGGACTGTCACGGCCAAGGGCTCCGAAACGTGCCCAGGAATATACCCCGCAATGCTGAAAGACTGTAAGTATCTTCAGTTTAAATGCACGCATGAACTACAAAGTCATTTTGATTAAATTATGAAAATATTGTGGTCTGCGGTTACTCAACCTGGTAAATTTATTGCAGGGTTTCTAACCGCAAGTTATGTTATAATGTGGAAAATGTGACTTTAAAAAAATAGATGGATTAAACTCTGTTGCTTCTCTAGTATTCAATTAAGCATACTGTGATCTCATTTTAACCCTTCAAAGGCCAAGTGACTGTTTTTGGTCATTTAAAAAACTTAACTTCATAAAGACCTGAGGTCCACATTCTACGTGGACATAACATTTGGGGTCTTGTAGGCCACAAAATTAAGATCTGGTATTAAACAAGCCTGGTCTTGATGAGCCACAATGTGATGTCCACATGCGTCGACACCACATCTCAATTTTAATTATATGATTGAAAATTTATAAGCAGGGGGGAAAAATGAATGGATGGATGGGAAAAAATATTAATAATCATGATTTTTCTTAAAATAAATGAATAAATAAAATTATATTTTAAAACATTTTAGATAAAGACAATATTTGTAGTTCCTTTTTAGTTAAATTGTTGAAAAAAAAAGATACATCAAAATAAAAAAGAGAACATTAACTATTTTTCACCTCTTTTTAAATAAAAAACTCCTTTTCACCTCTTTTTAAATTTAAAAAAAAATGTTAAGTTTAAACATAAAAAAAGAAGATGCAATTAACTTATTGCCTGCCAATGACAAGGATAGAAGTCAAATTCATTTAAACTAAGCTGTAAATGGCCATGTTTCAGTGCCATTGACGGCGCTAGACGTCCAATCCATTTTAATTGGCAGGGTTGGCAGTGATTCTCAATGGCAGCGAATGTCTTAAATGAGTGCCCTAAAAGGTTAAGACAACACACCAACATTGTGTTTTACACTGACCAGTGAAAGAGACCACAAAGGGTTTTACCATGGCAGTCGATATCAAGAGACAAGTGAAGGGCCATGCATGCGTGATGTGGTCGTGGTCGTTTGGTGGTTTCGCACTGTTGCATTAGCACTGCACCCGAGACCACATCGGTTTTGTCTGCAGACCAGCGAGTTAATCAAAAACGGATTTGGAAGCCAAGTGGGCTTCGAGTTAAACAGGCTGTATTCTATTAGGCAGAGATCAAATTAAAATTGGCCCTGCAGTGCAGCGGCAACAGCCGCAGATGGACCTCTTTCGCGGCGGAGCTGACGCTTAAATGACATTTTTAGATTAAGGGCCACTATGCGAGTTTCATTCAGTACAACCATTCCAAAGACTGTATTGTTACTCTGGCTGTTTCTCTTACAGGGATCTGAACGCTAACAACCTGACCAAAATCACCAAAGCAGATTTTGCTGGACTGAGAAATCTGCGAGTGTTGTAAGTGGCCTTTCATGATTTCTTCTTCTGTCATACTTTTAACACTTGGATTTCCTTCTCTGTGAAAAAACACCTCTCGTTGCAATGCACCACACTATGTGGGTGAGAGTACCTATGTATGTCATAACCTTTGTACCTGTTAACCTGCTAGTTGAAGTGTCAGGGGGGTCTTTTTATAAACGGTGGGCCCCCCGGGGCCTATATACTGCAGTGATTAACGTGGTGGTGAGGAAGTGATGCAGGGTGAGGAGAAGGTTGTCATTACGCGGAACTTTCACGAATGTAAGGGGGAGGGGGCATGAAAGGGGGAGTCAAGTAAGAACAGGTTGCTTCCCCAAGTACGTGTCTGTGTGTGTGAGACTCAACAACCAAAAGTGAATGGCAGTGGATACACATTGTTAGAATTCCTCGGGAGATTATGTCCTTATTGAATGAGTATGTGTGTGTGTTCTTATAGTGCTTGCTTCCGGTCTTCCGGTCATCCACTTGCATGGTTGTGCACCTTCCGTGTGTCATGTGATTGCATTAAAATGTCTGCTTGTGCAAGGGTTCTTGGTCAGCATTCTGGTGTAAGTGAATGAGCAGTCACTGCTCGAAGGTTAGACAATCTAAATTGGATGATAGATGAGTGTGGGTTCAGTTTTAAAGTAAATTCTAGGCCGCTATCGACCGCCCGCTGATTGTCTTTTCTCTCTCTCTCTTCCTGATGCTGTTTCAACAATCTATCACCTTTCATCTCCATCAATCTTTCTTTCTTTTCCACACCCACTGCAACCACTTTCATCTCAGATAGCAATCTCTTGTGGCTTCTTGTCAAAATCCTTTTTTCTGACTCCATTAAGACGCACTTTCCCTCCATCATTTGAACCTTCGAGTTTTTCTTTGTCCCAAGCCATCACACCATCTCACTCTTTGCTGCTTCTTCCTGCAGGCAGTTGATGGAGAACAAAATCACAACAATTGAGAGAGGAGCCTTCCAGGATCTGAAGGAACTGGAGAGACTGTGAGTGACCTTTTTTTTTTTTTTTTGCATCAAAACAGTTGCCAAATTCCGCTCCAAATTGTACATCTTTTTCTCAATTACTTTGGTACATTTCTCAGATCTGAATTGAAATTCTCAAAACTCCTCACATGTTGCACAAGTAGCAAAACAACGTGGATTACCTGCAAAAGCCAGTTTTTGCGCAAAACACTGCTCAAAATTAAATTTCTGTGTCAATGAACATGTCAGTGCTGTCAGAATGGTAAGTCCTTGTTTCATTGTGTACGAACAAGACAGTCAAATTGCTTAGTCATGCTTTCAATTGAACAGTTACTCTGGTGGAAGGCTCTGACGCTGAAGATGGTGTACGTAAGTTTTGATGAAAATTGCAAGTTTTAGATTGATTGCAAGAGACTGGACAAAATTCAGTTGACACTTCCACTGTTTTTACAACCTTGACAGAATTCAAAAGACAGCGCTGAGTATCACAAAGAAATGTAACTAAAAGCTAATTTGAAATGTGAACATATGACAATCGGCACAACTAAACTTCAAATGCTGTCAGGATTATTCACCCATTCTTTCTACATACAGTGCCTTGCAAAAGTATTCGGCCCCCTTGAACCTTGCAACCTTTCGCCACATTTCAGGCTTCAAACATAAAGATATAAAATTTAAATTTTTTGTCAAGCATCAACAACAAGTGGGACACAATCGTGAAGTGGAACAAAATTTATTGGATAATTTAAACTTTTTTAACATATAAAAAACTGAAAAGTGGGGTGTGCAATATTATTCGGCCCCCTTGCGTTGATACTTTGTAGCGCCACCTTTTGCTCCAATTACAGCTGCAAGTTGCTTGGGGTATGTTTCTATCAGTTTTGCACATCGAGAGACTGACATTCTTGCCCATTCTTCCTTGCAAAACAGCTCGAGCTCAGTGAGGTTGGATGGAGAGTGTTTGTGAAAAGTAGTCTTCAGCTCTTTCCACAGATTCTCGATTGGATTCAGGTCTGGACTTTGACTTGGCCATTCTAACACCTGGATACGTTTATTTTTTAACCATTCCATTTTAGATTTGGCTTTATGTTTTGGATCATTGTCCTGTTGGAAGATAAATTTCCGTCCCAGTCTCAGGTCTTGTCCAGATACCAACAGGTTTTCTTCCAGAATGTTCCTGTATTTGGCTGCATCCATCTTCCCGTCAATTTTAACCATCTTCCCTGTCCCTGCTGAAGAAAAGCAGGCCCAAACCATGATGCTGCCACCACCATGTTTGACAGTGGCGATGGTGTGTTCAGGGTGATGAGCTGTGTTGCTTTTACGCCAAACATATCGTTTTGCATTGTGGCCAAAAAGTTCAATTTTGGTTTCATCTGACCAGAGCACCTTCTTCCACATGTTTGGTGTGTCTCCCAGGTGGCTTGTGGCAAACTTTAAACGAGACTTTTTATGGATATCTTTGAGAAATGGCTTTCTTCTTGCCACTCTTCCATAAAGGCCAGATTTGTGCAGTGTACGACTGATTGTTGTCCTATAGACAGACTCTCCCACCTCAGCTGTAAATCTCTGCAGTTCATCCAGAGTGATCATGGGCCTCTTGGCTGCATCTCTGATCAGTTTTCTTCTTGTTTGAGAAGAAAGTTTGGAAGGACGGCCGGGTCTTGGTAGATTTGCAGTGGTCTGATGCTCCTTCCATTTCAATATGATGGCTTGCACAGTGCTCCTTGAGATGTTTAAAGCTTGGGAAATCTTTTTGTATCCAAATCCGGCTTTAAACTTCTCCACAACAGTATCTCGGACCTGCCTGGTGTGTTCCTTGGTTTTCATAATGCTCTCTGCACTTTAAACAGAACCCTGAGACTATCACAGAGCAGGTGCATTTATACGGAGACTTGATTACACACATTTGGATTCTATTTATCATCATCGGTCATTTAGGACAACATTGGATCATTCAGAGATCCTCACTGAACTTCTGGAGTGAGTTTGCTGCACTGAAAGTAAAGGGGCCGAATAATATTGCACGCCCCACTTTTCAGTTTTTTATTTGTTAAAAAAGTTTAAATTATCCAATAAATGTTGTTCCACTTCAGGATTGTGTCCCACTTGTTGTTGATTCTTGACAAAAAAATTAAATTTCATATCTTTATGTTTGAAGCCTGAAATGTGGCGAATGGTTGCAAGATTCAAGGGGGCCGAATACTTTTGCAAGGCACTGTATCTTGACGTTTCTCTCTATTTGGCCACAAATATTCATCCACGTCACAACGGATGCCCTCTCTTGCTGTAGAGTGTGGAGAGAATCTTCTTGAATGCCTTACCCAATCTATGCAGACATTTGCTGTGATGTCACTGCATGCTGCATTCATGGCATTCAGGAGAGTCATCTGATTGTGAGGCTGGCGATCATACAGTTGCCATCCCCATGTGGAGAAAAAATCTTCTTTGGGATTGAGGAATGGGGAGTATAGTGGTGGGACCTTTATTACCATTCTGTTATGGATTGCAAACCATTCCCTGATTATGTTGTCGTGGTGGAAACTCACATTGTCCCAAACTATTACAAATTTTGGAAGGTTGAAATAAGTTACGTAAAATAAGTAATGAAAATGCTCAGAAATTAGAGCTGAAACGAATACTCGAGCAACTCGAGTAACTCGAGTTTAAAAACTGATCTGAGTAATTATATTAACCTCGAGGAATCATTTGATTTTGCCAGCTCTAAGCATCACGTTTTGCCCGGAATACTTTTAATGCGGGACAACGCACTGACGTCACGTGCATAGAGGAAGAAGCAATAAAAAAATAAAAATAAATAAAAAACTTACCGCAGCCCAGAGCCGCTACAAACTACGCCGACGTTGCTAAAAACTACACCTGCATGATGCTAGTTTGGTAGCAGGTAGTGTCCGATGCGTCTCATAGATATCGCATGCATTTAGGACTAGATGCGAAATGACAGACTCGGCCGCGTCAGGCCAATGTTAGTAAACAGCCGCCATCTTTAAGCAGTAGACTTCTCATCGCTAATAAATATAACGTTACTGTCACTCGCTCACGTAACTTTAGCCCTTCAGAGGGCTAGGTTTCTATTGATTATGACCACTGTTGATGCGTGGCTAACGTGTCTTACATACAGGCTTTATTTAATCTGTAAAAAAACACAGCGCTGTAGAGTGATGAGGGTGTAAAATTAAAACATAATAAAGCTAACTGTCAGTTTTAGCTCAGTAGTCATTGCTGAATAAATGTGCTTCAATACTGCAGGTATCATACATTTATTTTGAACACTGCAAAAACTCAAAATCCTACCACTACTCACAGTTTAGACCAGGGTTGGGCAAACCGGTCCTCGAGGGCCGCTGTGGGTCCTGGTCTTTGTTCCAACTGACCCAGCACAGATAGTTTAACCAATGCGGTTTCAGCAAAAATGAGAAGCACCTGACTACTATCGACTGATTGCACTTCAGATTGGTGAAAAGGTGTCCTCTTAATGGGTTGCAACAAAAACCCACGCCCACTGCGGCCCTTTGTGGAATAGTTTGCCAACCCCTGGTTTAGACTAACTTAAAACTTAAAAATAGCTTGACACAAATGGAAATTAAATTGAAACAGGTGGGAAAAACACGTAGCTTTCAAGTGATGTGTGTTATCAAGCATGATTACATTTTTAGGTAAGAAATATGTTTTTTTTTTTTTTTTTTTTTTTTTTTTTTTTAATAAGATCTAGAAGTTTTTTGGAGTGAAAGCAGTGAATTATTTTTTCTAGTCACATCTTAGATGCAATTGTTGGCTGTTTTCATCAATGTACATCGAAAATAGACATTGATTGACTATAAATGGTTCAATATTGGATTAAATGTCTTTTTTTCTCATTTATATTTATAATTGCTCTTTACCCCCCAAAAAAAGTCTTATCCGATTACTCGATTACTAAAATATTCGATAGCTGCAGCCCTACAATAAGCACATAGATGTTGACATTCTGACAACATGTTCATCCATTTTGCATGTAAAGGCTTATGCAATGAAGTAATGATTAGATTTTGTGGGTGGTGTGACTATTCAATAGAGACCCATGATAATCCATTTTGACCATCATGGCAGATGCAACTGACAATGTAGGAAACAGCAGAGAATTGTACGAAATCATTTGCATGAATATACAAACACATCTGCAACTTGCTCAAAGCAATGAGAAACTGCTTTTTTTATGTGCACTAGTGATGTGATGTTGTGAGGATTGAACAAGTACTTTAGAAAATTGCAAGTCTGGCCTGAGAAACGTTCCGAAGCAATTGAGAAAAACTGTAATAGGCACAAGCAATAAATCATTTGAGCAAAATTTGAACAAACTGTTTTGTCTGTAACAAAACATACACCTTTAGGACAAACAAACCAGTCTTGATTTACAAACAAATGGTCTGAAAAACAAAACATTTCATTTATTCAGGCGCTCTCACATGTATAACTTAGACCGGGTCATGATGAGGCCAGGATGTTAATTTGAAGACAAAGTTACTGAGCTGTGCATCAAGAGTAGTGAGACGTTGTTGGGCTGCGATTGCTGGTATTTAGCATCCAAGCCTCAGGCAGTTATGGCATAATTAAGCCTTGGTAGTCTGGAAGCGGCACAGCAAGTCTGGCGAAGAGACAACAGCAAGAGGGAAGGGGGATGTGGACCCCTTACTGGTGAGATGTTCATTGTGTGGACTGTCAACCTTACTTGATGTGCGTGTACTCGTGTATAAATAAATATGTGTGTGTGGGTGTGTGTGTTGTCCGACCAACAAGCAATGACACACTGGAATGTAATGGAATGTTACAGAGTCAGACGAGGTTAGGAGAGAAGCTTTTAATTTAACACCCACTGAAAAATTGCAGCGCCTGCATTGACAAAACTGCAGACAAGTATCACAGCACTTTCCTTAATCAATTTGTAAATCAATCAGGAGTTTAGCTAATCCCCTTAGTTCCAGCATAATCTTAAAGAAACTGTAAGGGGAATTCAGAGATTTGTTTCGAAATCCCTTATTCATGATTGAAGATTATTGTTAAAAACATGAACAAAGACCGAGAACTATGTGCTTTTGAGGAAGTATGTGTTAGCGTTGAACTGTTTTCCTAATTTTTTGGGTGGGGGGGCTTAGTTAATTTTTCATGATTTTCAACAACACTCTACTAGTACTTTGACTTGTATTCTAGGACCAAACCCAACACATTTCGAATTAACAGCAGTGATTGTGAAGAGACCCTCGCCCACATGAAAAATCAGTGACTGACCACGAACCTCTGAAATGACACCCCTCAAAATTTTGTAGACTGTCTGTCCTGTAGAGAGGAGTCTGCAATGAGCTAACTTTTTTTTTCTTGTTAGTGTAATGGCACTGATTTACACAAAAAGCACACAAGTTGTTTTAAAAATCTCCAGTACGCATCCTATTATGTAGTGTACATTGTACCTTTTCTGAATTATAATGGCTCTTAATTGATAAAAAGCTGTAAAATGGGATCAGTATAATTTTAGGCTTGAATCAAACATGTTGATAAATAACAGTTGTAGAAAAATCGATTTATGGACGTGAATAGAAAGTGATATAATTTGGCCTCTCAACTACACGCTACAAAAGTTTGTGGGCTTCTTATTGTTCCCTGGGGTGCAAAGTAGACAAACCCTGGTGTATGAAAGAGTTTAATCAACACTGTTGTTGTTGGCAGCCCTCTTACTTTTCATTTTAGTCTTAGTCTTTTGGACGTTAATACTTAATAGTCATATTTTAATAATTTCAAAATGTGTTTGTCTTTGTCTAGTTTTTTGTTGACGAAAACAGCTGGCTAATTTTCTGTAATTTTAGTCAACGTTGACTTAAAATTAAATAGTTTCTGTCCAAAAATAATTAACCCTTTATTGCCAAATGTATCACATTTGATATACCTAAAATTTCATAATTTTGAGAGTAAATCAGAATTTTGACATTTCTTTTTGGGGGGGGGGAGATGATGGATGCAAGTCAACACAAGCATCTGCAGGTTCCATGAGAGAGAAAAAAAGATTTAGCTAGAGTTATAGATATTAGAGTGCTTATTACACATATTCATTTTGACATTTCCTTTTACAAATTTGGAAAAAAAGGTTTCATTAGGACCTTATTTTTCAAAATTTGGGATTGTCTGATAATTGCTTCATGTTGCAGGTCTTTAAGGGTTAAATAAATGGATAAATAAAAAAGGTTTGCAAAAATTTTCGAATGAACATTGACAGACGAACACATATTGTAGTGTCTACAAGGACAACACCAATTTGGTGATGATACACACTTAGTAGGAAAACAATACATTATTTTCAATTAATTATACCCACCTGAATGCCACGAACTGTATGTGAAAATAAAAAAAAATTGTCAGAGTTTAAGAGGATAATTGCCGTTAGCATTAGCCTAATGCTAGCGGAATCGTGACTGCTATGCTAACGCTACAAGTTACATTTAGTGTGTGAAGATCACTCATAACAGACCTTTAAAGCGATAAATCAACATTGCATATTCTGTCATGCAAGATAACAAATCTTACCATGTTGGGGAGGGCAGAGCACATCACGAGTGACCCAACCAGACACTGCTCCGATGCAGGCTAACATCACTTGAAAATGTTACACATTGTAGCCACGAACTATATGTAAAAATAAGTTGTCAGAGAGTTTAAGAGGATAATCACCATTAGCATTAGCCTAGTGCGAGCGCAATCGTGACTGCTATGCTAACGCTACAAGTTACATTTATTGTGTGATGATTACTCAGCACAGACCTTTAAAGGGATAAATAAACATTGCATATTCTATCATGCCAAGATAACATATCTTACAGTGTGTATTCCAAAACAAGCAAGCCTGGAGAGGACACTTGAGAGTTGGGGAGGGCGGAGCACATCACATGAGTGACCCAACCAGACACTGCTACGATGCAGGCTAACATCACGTAAAAATGTTACACATTGTGAACATTTAATGGAAACTGGCGCATTTTCACCTCGTTCTTGTCTCGCCAGATTAAAACTGGCATTCGTCTCGATATGTTTTAGTCTACCGAGACACGTTTTTAGCTTGTTATCGTCTCGTCATCATCATAAAAAAAAACGTTCTTCGATGAAATATTTTCGTTATCGTCATCATTGATGAATGCAACACTGTTAGTCAACTTTAACACATTATATCCACAGTCGGAGTGAACTGTTGCTTCAACAGTCAAAAGAAACAATTTGACTAAGAGCACAAAAATTTCAGTGCTGTCCAATAGGATGCGCTTGCTTCTCTATTTGTTTTGCCTCTGAAGGCGACAAACACCTTCGACGCCAGCTAACTTTCTGACACAACATGACTCTTTCTTTAGTCTTCTGCAAGGCCCTTCAATTCACCGTCTTTGGCGTTGCATGTTCACAACCACAAAGATGGAGCCAGTTATCAATGCCCCCCTGCAGTTGGCGGACAATAGCGCATCTCTGGAGTCTAGAGTCTCGGGCTGATTTCAAAGGCCTCCATCCTCCGGGAGGCTGCAAAGAGCCTGCTGGGCACGACTGTCTGAAGGAAAGGGTCCTAAGCTGGGGTGATGGATCCACAGTGACTGCCCCCCACCGGGTTGGAAAACGGTCCCTCCCCCTCTCTTGCTCTCCTCTTTTTTTGTTTTTTTTTGCCATAGGCCGGGTGGGGTCAGGTGTGGGGCAGTAGCTAGAGGGTGTGGAGGTGGGGTGTAAGGAGGTGTGGAGGAGACAGGCGTGTCACAACATACACTAACACACACTCAGGTTTGGATACATTCATGCATGTACATTCTCCTTCACAAGGCTGCACTGTCACTATCACTTTGATTCCGCACCCTCCAAAACACACACACATTTAGACACACTTTTTTCTCCTTCTTCTTGTGTTTTTCTTCCAAACCCGCCCTTCTCTCCCTCTCTCTTTCCATTGTCCTGTTCCTATTGGAATGCCATACATTTTGCCCTGTGGGTAGAAGAGGAAGGCTACAACTTGATCCTATTATCATGAACTAACATTTGAATAGCGTAAAGTGGTGATTCAAAAACTGCGAACAGTCTCAGACGTAATAAGGAACTCTAATTATGGGAATTATAGGATTCACATTAGGGATAAAAAAAATCAGATAATTAGCCAGTAATTGAGTGATCACATGTCAGGGATCAAAGTGATAGTGATGAGTGCAGTAATTGTAAAAGTATTATTACAAGTCTTGAGATCCAGAGATTACACAAGAGATGGAATGCAAGTTATTGTGTTGTGATACTTTGACAAAGTAAATAACACAGAAGCACGTGTCTTTACAAAATAGAATGATTAAAAAAAAATACTCGAATCGTTAGCTGGAGCTGTGAGTGATTTCAATGTTGCGGTTGATCATCTCTGAGCAAAGACTTTGCCTGTGCGCTGCTGTGTGTCTGCGTGTGTTTTGTTTATTGAGCAGCAGAGCTTGAAATTACACTGTGCGCTCCTCTCCAAAAAATGCACTGGAGATAGATTTCCCTATTGGGCACACAACACCAGCCAAGATTTGCGCTTAAACACTTGTTCGCTGATATCAGAGCAAGCCCTAATGAATTTAAAGATGCTTGCCGGTCAAGGAATTCCTAGCCAAGATGAAAAGTGTGAATGCGTGATCTGTTATCTGTCATTCTTTTTGAGATCAGATAAGAGTGGTTGAATCTTGAGCACAGTGGAGGGGATCTTTTGCGATGTAAAGTGGGAGCCTTTCCGTCAGATTGACATGCACACACATGCAGCATTTGCATTCATTGGCCACAATATTAGGTGCTTCAATGCATTCTGATGAGAACTGGATCAGAAATCTGATAATATAACACTACAATGTTTTATGAGTCTGCAAATTTTGAGAAAGAAGTCATAATTTTACAATAAAAAAGTGGTTTATTTTTATGACGATGTCAAATTTTGGGTAGAAAGTTTTTGTCCTAATTTTTTTTTATCTTAAACGAGCAAAGATACAATTTGCCATTGGGTTTCCATAATTTTTTAATAATAGGTTACTATCTTTTCGTTTAAACGAGTACTTCAACAAATTCCAGTTTCCACTGATTCTGCAACGTGACATAGGTCAAAATGATTATGTTACTTGATTGAAGTTTGTAATCTATGTTGCCATTCACCTTGATTGATGTCATAACATTACCAGGAAGCAATTTTTTTTTTATTGCTATACTAAAACAAATGTATCCAGCTTGAAATATGTTATTCTGATGTATAGCAATTATTTAGGGGGGGGGCGGTCTTGAAGGAAATGTACAGGGTGGGGCAGAGCAACTTGCTTATTTAAATTTGGCGCCCTGAAGTGATGGTTGCTCTGAGAATGGTAAGGATGGAGTTATTTGAGAGGGTAGGGCTTAAAGTTAGGTTCTTAACGTGCGTTATTTATTTTGTGTTTATCATTCAGGAACCCCAGTGAGCAACATGAATAGGACAAAGTTGGAACGCGCTTTCACTGTTGATGCATTTTTTTCCCAAGCGGTCATGCATTCCGTAGACATTTCAATATTGCCCCCGTGGTCATATTCCTGACCAGAGTCAATTGTTTAATGGGTAAACAACTTCAGGGAAACAGGTGATGTAAAGAAAAAGAAACCTTTCATTCATTCATTCATTTTCCATGCCGCTTTTCCTCACGAGGGTCGCGGAGGTGCTGGAGCCTATCCCAGCTAACTACGGGCAGTAGGCAGGGGACACCCTGAACTGGTTGCCAGCCAATTACAGAGCACAAGGAGACATACAACCATTCATGCACACACTCATACCTATGGACAATTTAGAGTGTTCAATCAGCCTACCATGCATGTTTTTGGGATGTGGGAGGAAACCGGAGTTCCCGGAGGAAACCCACGCAGGCACGGGGAGAACATGCAAACTCCACACAGGAAGGCCGAAGCCCGGGATTGAACCCTTGATCTTAGAACTGTGAGGTAGACGTGCTAACCACTCAGCCACCGGAAGAAGAAACCTGTCCTTTCTTTTTAAATTTGAATAAATTACATAATTTCTTAAAGATTTCTTTACATCACCCGTTTCCCTAAAGTTGTTTACCCATGGAACAATTGAATGCCGGCCAGCAACACGACCACAGGGGGCAATATTGAAATGTCTATGGAATGCATGTTGCGTTGCGACGATTGAGCGACCACTTGAGAAAAATGCCTCAACAGTGAAAGCGCGTTCCAACTTTGTCCACTCCATGAGGCTAACTAACTGGGGTTCCTGTAAAATAAACACAAAATAAATAACACACGTTGAGAACCAAACTTTAAGCCCCACCCTCTCAAATAAGTCCATCCCTACCATCTTCAGAGCAACCATTGCTTGAGGGCGCCAAATTTAAATTGGCAAGTTGCTCGGCCCCACCCTGTACTTTAAAGATTAGGTAAAATAATGTCCGGAAAAAATATAATGGAACTTCATCCTTAAAAAAAAATGAATCACAACACCAACTATCCAACTTTTTGGACGTGATATTCTCATTTTTGTAACACAATGACGTTATTTTCTTTATGTTATGGTCACTGAGTGCATGATGCATTTTGGCATTGTTAAAAGTTCAATAAAGGGTTTTGGCAATAACTGGCTTTTGTGTATGTGTTTGTTGGTACACAATATGTGTTAACAACACCGTTGTTGTTGGTGTTATAAGAATTTCTTTCCGGTGAGGTTGTTATTTTCCTTGCCAGCCACAGATTGCAACTTAAAGTACTTCAAATCAGCCAAGCTCTCAGGCGTGAAAACAGAGTGCGTGTGTGTGTGAGTTTAATATGTTTTTGAATGCTCGGACGCACAAAATGCCACACTGAGTTGGCAGAAATGAGTATGTGCGAGCTTGTGGGTATTTACTGTGTAGTTTGTGTCCCCCTAGCATCTGTTTATGACTGCAGGGATTATCACCATGCTGCAGTGAGGCATTCACTAGTTGCAGTGACTCTCACACCTCAGACGTCTCTGTCTTCATCCACTTTAAGACACACTCTCCCCAATCACATACCGTACAGAAGGGGATTCTATTCATAAAAACCCACGTAGTCATGCAAATATTATACTGTGTTATGCAGTACTTTGGTCAAACTCTAAAATTTTACATAGAGTTAAAATGATTATGCCTTTAAACTAGTGCTGTCAAACGATTAAAAAAATTAATCTAGTTAATCATCTGTCAACTGTGTGATTAATCATGATTAATCACATTTCCCTTGGGATAAATAAAGTTGCTCTTCAGGAAAAATTAGTCTAGGAAAATACTATAACTGACTTAAAATGTGTTTTAAGATTAAATGTATGATGTGTGAATGAATTAATACTTTACCAAATAGTTTTAAAATTTTAGTTAACAACTCAGCTCGTATAAAATAATAAATAAAATGTATGATACAGCAAAGAGCTTTAACAGATTAAAGTGCCTCAGACTAACAATGTGGCTCAAGTACCGTCTGGCATATTACCCAAAATTAACTGCCAATTTAAAGAGCATACAAGCACAATACAGTAACAATAGCGAGTGTTTCAAAAAATGTGTAAACAACTTGTCTGTTAAATTGAACATTTCACACAAATAAATGCAGCATTTGCAGTTTTACACTAAATGACCTGAAAGCTGTGTGAGATATAAAAAAACTAAATTGTCAATTTTCACACACTTAACTGAAAAACATTACACTAAACTGTGTGTAAAGGTGTTTAGAAACACTGCTTAAGTTAGCCAGTCATACCCTATTTTCTTTTTTTTAACCAACTGCTCAGGCAAACTAGCTTGTTGACATTTTCAGATAACAGAGCAGACCTTTTCTTTTGAACAATGTGCCCTGTCAAAGAAAACAGTCTCTCGCAAGGAACGGTTGTGGCAGGTGTGACCAGATACTTTTTTTTGCATGGGCCAGCTTACTATGGGCACCACTGTGCGCAGACCACCACTGTAGTGGACATGAGTCCATGCTGGCACTGCCTTGTACCTGTCTAGTGGTTTGTCGTTGTTGTTTGTTGTCATTGGATTTTCAACGCCCTCGTCTTCGACTATGTTAATGGGTCTACACTCTACAGTCTCTGTCCACCCATGTAGCGATAGCAGTAGTCAACCTACTTGTTGTCTTTTGTTGACAAGTCCGAGTCCGCACCGAATCCGAGTCTGCCAGTGTAGCTTGATGACTGCGGCTTGTTTCCCGCAGTGTTAGCGTCATTGCTAACACTAGCTGTGCCTGAAGGTGGTACTTTAGGCTGGTTGAGCTTCGATCGAATGACAGTTCATTACATCAGTATGCGCACACAACTTTGGTTTTATCCAGATTTCCATTAGGCAGCTTTCTAAAACGGAATTTGGTCATCATCCTCACGCATTATGTCCTGCATTGCCGGATTGAATGTAAACATCAGCGTGTGGGGCTACGGGAGGCAGTTGTGGCCAAACTTAGTGTGAGCGGTAAATTGCGTTTTTTAAATTTTTTTTTTTAATGCGTTAATTAATAATGGTCGTTAACGCGTTATTGTTGACAGGCCTACTTTAAACAATATAGGAAAACTACTGTTAAGATGTAATGTATTTTAATATTAAAAAATATATAGAGAGGTATATGATATTGTAACATAAAGTGTGCAAATGTACCTAATGTTTTGTCTGGCAAGTTATTAGAACTCAGGTGTGTATTGAAACGACCCGTTGGTTTGAATGCTTCGTTAAGTAGTCTGACAGCATCACCTTTTTTTAAAAGTATGAGCTCATGCACCTTCTTCTCCACACCTTCCATCAGATGCAGGAGCAGCCTGATACACTTCCTCAGGGAATCTGTAACCCGCTAAACGGGCACTCCTGTCTACGCAGGTCCTGTTGGGATCGCGAGGGAATGTCTGTAAGATGTGGGGCTCTTATCTTCCTAGCCTCAAAAGCAGCTGTTAAGAGAAGAAGGGTGAATTATTTAGAAAATTCACTTCTGCTTCATGTAAAATATTTATAATGGGCCTCTGATGTAACTGGGAAGGTTAACCTGTGAGTGTGTATGGAGACATTTCTCTTTGGGCAATGAGGCTCAATAGTAAAAAGCTGATGAGTAACAACAACAGTTCTGTACACTTATTATTGTTATTAGCCTGTCAGGGTAAGCAACACCTTCTCTGCTGTTCTAAAGCCTAAAAATTAATCTACCTTTATTATCTAAATTCTAATACGTAGTCAATTGAGTTGTACTAATTAATTGTTATTAATAGTATTTAGACATGTCGTCAAGGTTTCAAAACCGCAATTTTTTCCCGTCATACTGTCACTACAGTATTAGCTATTTTTTATGTCCCAAAAATGCAGGGAGAAATCAGTTGCAAGGCTCAACGATACCCCACCGATTGTTCCTCAGTGTCAGTGAGTCAGCTGTGCTACACGATAGCTGGCGGAGATGAAACTCCTGAACTTTTTACCCCATTGAAGAAAACCAAATTGCTGGTATGGGAATACTTCCGCTACAGAAAAGTTACAGACGCCCGCGGTTTAGAGCAGGACGGTCAATCGAATTGTAAAACATGTTTGCAGAGGGTGGCTGTAGAGGAGGCAATACCTCCAATATGATTTCACATTTATACTAAATTAAAGGTTAGTAAACACTGTCATGAACGTTTCCCAACAGCTATGAGAGTTAACTCTAGCATGTTTAGTGTGTCTAGCGGTGGTAAAATATTTTTTTTCTCTCTGGCAACTGTTAAGGGTTAAGAGAGTGTGTATCATGTAAAGATGATAAGAGTCATACACCTGTGCTTTTTATGCAAAATAATTCAATTATTTTTGTTCTGATGGCAATAATGTTGAGCTGTGACTGTGAGTTTACTCCCGCTTAAAGGACTGCGTGTATTTATTTTTAACTCAGATATCTTAAATAATATATTTTAGAGTTGTAATTGCAATAATGTGATACTGTGAAACTTTGATATTTTTGCTTAAGGTTATCATACTGTCAGAATCTCATACCGGCACATGCCCAGTAGTATTAATTTATTCCCACCGGTAACTTGATTTTGGATCCATTTTTATCTGTCACTCGAAACCATCAAAATTCCATAAAGTTTCACTTTTATAAAAAACTATCATTTATAGTTTTTCGGCACATACCTATTATATGTTGATTTTTATTTGGAGTATTTCGGTCAAATTTCAGCCTCTTTGTGCTGTAATATTAATCAAATCTGCCCTCAGCCTTCCAAAGCAGCAGAACTTTATGATATAACTCGAACTATAATATGTTTATATTACATTGCGCGTTTTGTATAATATTGATTATTTCTGTAATTTAACCAGTATATACAGTGGGGCAAATAAGTATTTAGTCCACCACTAATCCCACTTAAAAATATTAGAGAGGGTTGTAATCGTCAACATGGTAAACCACAACCATGAGAGACAGAATGTGGGAAAAAAAAAAAAAAAAACAGAAAATCACATTGTTTAATTTTTAAAGAATTTATTTGCAAATCATGGTGGAAAATAAGTATTTGGTCAATACCAAAAGTTAATCTCAATACTTTGTTATGTACCCTGAGACCAAACGTTTTCTGTAACTCTTCACAAGCTTTTCACACACTGTTGCTGGTATTTCAGCCCATTCCTCCATGCAGAGCTCCTCTAGAGCAGTGATGTTTTGGGGCTGTCATTGGGCAACACGGACTTTCAACTCCCTCCACAGATTTTCTATGGGGTTAAGATCTGGAGACTGGCTTGGCCATTCCAGGACCTTGAAATGATTCTTAAGAAGCCATTCCTTTGTTGCCCTGGCTGTGTGTTTGGGATCATTGTCATGCTGAAAGACCCAGCCACGTCTCATCTTCAATGCCCTTGCTGATGGAAGGAGATTTTTACTCAAAATCTCTCGATACATGGCCCCATTCATTTTTTCCTTTACACAGATCAGTCGTCCTGGTCCCTTTGCAGAAAAACATTCCCAAAGCATGATGATTCCACCCCCATGCTTCACAGTGGGTA
Organism: Corythoichthys intestinalis; assembly: GCF_030265065.1. Classification (NCBI taxonomy): domain Eukaryota; kingdom Metazoa; phylum Chordata; class Actinopteri; order Syngnathiformes; family Syngnathidae; genus Corythoichthys; species Corythoichthys intestinalis. The sequence continues at coordinate 24,177,403 of NC_080402.1, forward strand.
TGGTGTTCTCCGGATGCAATTCAGTATTCTTTCTCCTCCAAACACGAGAACCTGTGTTTCTATAAAAAGTTCTATTTTGGTTTCATCTGACCATAACACATTCTCTCAGTCCTCTTCTGGATCATCCAAATGGTCTCTAGCGAACCGCAGACGGGCCTGGACGTGTACTGGCTTCAGCAGGGGGACACGCCTGGCAGTGCAGGATTTGAGTCTCTGGCGGCACATTGTGTTACTGATAGTAGCCTTTGTTACTGTGGTCCCAGATCTCTGTAGGTCATTCACTAGGTCCCCCCTCGTGGTTCTGGGATTTTTGCTACCCGTTCTTGTTATCACTTTGACGCCACGGGGTGAGATCTTGCATGGAGCCCCAGTTTGAGGGAGATTATCAGTGGTCTTGTATGCCTTCCATTTACTAATAATTGCTCCCACAGTTGACTTCTTTACACCAAGCGTTTCACCTATTGCAGATTCAGTCTCCCCAGCCTGGTGGGGGTTTACAATTTTGTCTGTGGTGTCCTTCGACAGCTCTTTGGTCTTGGCCATAGTGGAGTTTGGAGTGTGACTGACTGAGGTTGTGACAGTTGTCATTTATACCGATAATGAGTTAAAACAAGTGCCATTAATACAGGTAACGAGTGGAGCCTCGTTAGACCTCATTAGAAGAAGTTAGACCTCTTTGACAGCCAGAAATCTTGCTTGTTTGTAGGTGACCAAATACTTATTTTCCACTCTAATTTGGAAATAAATTCTTTAAAAATCAAGCAATATGATTTTCTGTTATTTTTTTTCCACATTCTGTCTCTCATGGTTGAGGTTTACCCATGTTGACACCTACAGGCCTCTCTAATCTCATCAAGTAGGAGAACTTGCACACTTGGTGGTTGACTAAATACTTATTTGCCCCACCGTAGATGGTATCAAGAGTTGGATGACGTCATGTAAGTCCCTGCTGCAGGCCCAGGTAACCAGTTGCAGTTATTGCACCAATTGAGGTCCCGCTTTTCCTGTTGATCCCCAACTTATTGTCCCCCTCTTCATTCCCTTCTTATCACAGCCACCAGAGCATCTGTTGCTTCAGCCTGTCAGTGTGTGTGTGTGTGTCAAGGTTAAACAGTTTCAGCAGCCTTTCACTCATTGTGTCACTCAGTTGCCTCACTCTCCCCTGACTCACATCAAGGCACATCCGCCCGCAGACATCAGCACACAAACCTCTTCACTCCAATCAAGCAGGGTTAAATGATCGCACCCACATTATTAAACTCACCCGAGTTCTCTCAACACTTCTGTTGGTGTGTATGTGTGGTTGTGTGATGACGGGCTGTTGTGAGTTCTCCCCTGTGAGGGCCTTGTTTACTCAGTGGGGTCCCTTTCACACATTGGGTAGCACGGCCAGACCGCCTGTTTGTTTTTCCCACATCGTCTTCTCCTCTCTCCCTTTGTGGTTTAAAGAAAATCTCCCCCTTTGCCTACATTGGAACTCTTGTCTTTCTCCCCAAGCTTTGCCTGCCTTCCACCTTCTCAACCTCACTATTTGCCAGGCAGCTATGTTGCCATCAGGAGTAATCTGGAGCCTGTTTTTCTCGTGTACTATCGATCACCAAATGACCTTAGGTACGCCAGCACATACAATTAAAAACCCCAGTATAACAGCTGCATCAAATATGATTCTATTCATAAATGTCCCTCAGGAAAGTGTAGGTGTACTCCACACACAAAAGTGAAGTGGCAAATTTGCTTGAACAACCAACGGTATTCTAATATTTACTATAATGCCAGGGATGAGACATGAAACAGCTAATTTGAAACAAACTCAGTTTGAAAAGAAATGGTTTCCAAATGCATGTTCTGTCTTTTTCAGGCGCTTGAATCGGAATAATCTGGCTGTGTTCCCTGAGCTGCTCTTCCTGGGCACCACAAAGCTTCACAGACTGTAAGTCCTGATATCCTTTCACTCAGCTGCTCTTTATTGTTGTTTTGAAAACCTGACGTCACGAAGATGACAACTGGCTTGGAGATATTATGATGACATTATTTTGGACAATATATACTCGAGAAAATTCCACGGTTTTCACAAATAGGTTACAAGTCGCATGACGAGTCCATGGCTGTTCCACACACAAGAGAGTACAGTCTAGCTCATTTAGGTTTTTCCCTCTTTTTTCCCCCTTTTACACAAACCTGTGGGCGTCTTCATTTAGCTCATGGCCGAGGATGGATATAGAAGCCACTTTGACCTTTTAAAAATAAATTGTAATCAGTGTTGCGTGCTGCAGATGTGGTGAAAAATTGTCTCTAAACAATCCAATGATAAACCCAACAGACTAAAGTATTGGCCTACACTTTTCCATTGTTCTATTAATCAAACATTGCTTGGACTGAAACATTGGTCCTCCCTGAATCTTGGTTCTTAATATCATCAAGATATTTGGCTAATTCTTTTATTTCAACTTTGTACTTTCAAGTTTCCTGCTCATACAATTTGAAAGGCTGATTAAGACATTGGATGAGATTTGAGTGGAAGATTTTTAGAACATTGACCTCTACTACATGAAACACCTTTTTAATGAACACTCCATGTTCAATCTGAATTTTTTTTCTCGGATAATGTACAGTGATCTTTTGTTTTTCACTGTTAATGAGGAACAGACCCCCCTGCGAAAAGTGAAAAACCGCAAAGTAGGATTTTATTACAGCACCTGCGTGGTGCGTGGGGGGAAATTAGCACACATCCTGGATGTCGTCTAGGTCCACTCGCGAGTGAAGAGAGTATGTAGTGGGGAATGATGCTTCATTTGCACGTAAAATAAAAGTAAAAATTTCCCCGAAAATGTTGGGGGTTTGTAGCAGGCTTCGGGTGCTCTCAAAGTGGGAAAAAAATGGTGAAAAGTACAACTGAATATACTCACAGAGGTACTGGAGGTGTTTGATGAGGATACTGTAGTGGTCTCCATTTTCTGGTGAAAAAATGGTTAAAAAGGTTAAAATTCCCCCAGGGGTTGTGGAGGTTTGTTGCATGCTTTGGGTGCTCTCAAAGTGGGGGAAAATAGTGAAATGAACAGTTGAAATGACCCTGGAGATCCTCTTGTTACCCCGTAAGACTGTAGAGGCTGCAGTGTGTGCAGCCAATCAGCTGACAAGATACTGTAAATCTACTCTGATTTACTTTATTGTTAGTCAATCATCATAGAGAAGGCTGCGATGGTACGCAGTCAATCAGCTCATGGGATGAGGCCACTTTTATTGGTGGACTCGTCTGTCGATCATAATGGGGGGAGACTGAATGGTGCACAGCCAATTAGCTCACGGGATGAAGCCACTCTCATTGGTGGTCTCGTCGGTTGATTATAATGGGAGAGGCAATCACACGCCTTGTATGAGTGCCCATGGGTACGGTATGTACAGTAAACAGCCCCTGAGTCATGTTTACCTTGCTTCGAAACAATCTCTTGCGCTTCAAGATGAAACAATGCATATTTTTCCATTTTTATTTTTTTGATGAATACTTTTTAAAACTCTGCTATGCACTGTATCCACGTAACGTGAACCGTAAAGTCGCATAGGAGACCCAGCTGTAACATGGATGCAGAGTGTCCCATTCATGACGAAAAAATACAAATATATGAAAAAGAAGTTAAAAAACGCAGAATCTAACGATAGTCATTGGTTTAAGTCAGGTATCGGGAACATTTTTGACGGAGAGAGCCAAAACACCCAACATATTTTAAAACTTAATTCCACGAGAGCCATACAGTGTGTGTGTCTATGTATAGTCTACTGTATTTTCTGTTGCCAGCTTGTCCGAGTCCGTTTTGTGAGCACCATTTCTTTCGTGAACGCATTTGAACGCATCTCATGGGAGTGAGAGCAATGTCACACTCTGCTTTTACTAGCAGTCGCAGAGTTGCGATTGAAATAAATGTTGAGAAAACGACAAAGAAAGTTTAACATCGTTACTTGGGATGTTACAATTGTTGCGCATTTGCGCACTCAACACTTGGAAAATATCAAATATAAAAACAGAGTGGCGCATACGGTGCCGTGTATATTTCGGGAAGTGGAAACCACCACCGGAGGCGACCAGGGAGACGTGTGCGTACAGTGGCCAAGACAGGTGGATTCTTTCCAGGCGCCTGATTTGTAAAACTCGCTCTCCTGAAAGTGGCAACAATTTGACAGTCCAAAAAGTCACGAAAGTGAAAGCGGCTCGTGACTTGGGTTACCACGTGTTTCTCTTTCTTGGTTTAATTTTCCCCTATGCATTTTTTATATACTCCAGTTCGCCAAGGAAGGGGCCAACCCCGCCTCTTGCCGAGCGGCAACTGCTTCACACATTGTCCACCACCACCTTCTTTTTTCTGTTGTATTTTCCTTTGGCAAACTAGCACGTTACTTTACTGCCAACTAGTGGATTTGACCATGAAGGAGTTTGTCAGCAACAAAAAAATAAAATAAAAAATGCTGCAATGTTACTGGTGCCGCATGTGTGAATAAATGAAAAAATACTCGCATTGGCTCTAATTTTAGTTGCAAAATGCGACCATTTAGTCGCAATCTGGAGGCTTGATTTGATTGGCTGTTTTAGTACTGGCATTTTAAAAAAGTCTGCCATCATAATTGGCCAATTCTGGGAAATGCTGGCTTTTATAGATTTATTTTATCCACCATTAAACATCAGAAAAATGAAACAGAATTCTTTAAGCTCGTATCCACATGATAAAGTTGTTGTCTTCCCTTCTAACAATGTTGTGGCGGAACAGAGATGCCTGAGAAGGAGAAGTGAGATTTTCAATAGCTTTCTCCATCGAGGCCAGTTCAGTAGCTAATGGATATTAGCACCCCAACAGCTGCTGCTCACTGTGTGCGCATGCATGCGCATGTGTTTGTGTGCTCACGATGAGTCAGGTTTCTCCTCTAATGTTACATTTGCCCTTTCATGGTTAGTAAATAGTTTTCGTCACAGAAAATAAATAGCAGCATTCAAAGGCGTAAGCCGCTGATTGTTCCGGCACCTTCCAGCGCTAGCGTAAAACGATCTTTATTTCAGCAAGACTGTGAGAACTAACTTCTCGCCATGGTTGTTTGTGGTCTGAGGGAATAATTATGGTGGCCTGTATTCTGTGGATATATCTTTAAATATAAATGTGGCTGAATATATTTATCTAAAACAATATTGACATGTTCAGATGATTCACATTGTGTCAAAGTTGTTTAAGTTCTGCGGCCGCTCTGTTGGTTGGCTGGGCTCGACCTGTCATGTCTGAGGTTGTGTGTCTGCCTGGCACTCCTGTGTGTGTTTCTCAAGGCCAATACTTGGCATTTTGCTTAGCGTGTGGGCCAAAGGTAAAAATACATCCCGGCTATACTTCCCTCTGCTCAGCTGTCGCAAACAAACGGCCCGAGTGCGCGAACATACGTTTGTGTAGCGGTGGTTGTGCGCGTCTGGATCCCCTGCTGTTGCCGCATCTTCCGTAAACAAGTCTGCCGCGCCCATTTTAACACCATTTATTGCGCGGTGGTTTTGGCTATGATAAGTGTGTTAGCATAAAATAGATCCTAAAAACACAGAGAGAAACAACAAGTGTGCTCGCTGACAATGAAAAAAGTTGTTGCCGAGCCGGCGCCTCTCCAGCCACAGAGCAGCAAGCACATTTGTCAGACGTATGGAAGTCATTTAGTATGCATTTCAACCACAAAGCTGAAGTCAATATTAATTCTTTTGTGTGTGCCTTCACCCCATGCAGTGTCTTATTATATTTTTAGAAAACATAACATGAAACCCTTGGGAATCTCTACGTGGAAGTGGAACCGTGTTAAGTTTTCTATTGAGGTCAGATGGTATGTGCAAAGTTTTTGCTTCTTGCAGCCTGCTGCTATATATGTATGAACACTTACTCAACCTGCTATTATGAACATTTTTGTTGTCACTCTGTTAGAGCTTAAAACTCCTCTGTGTGTGTAGTCCAAGGCTTCAAGTCTTCATTTTTTCTCTGCTGAACTGTGTGTCAAATTCATTTTTTTCTCATTTAGTCACTATATTCGCACAATATTTGCTTTATTGAAATTATGACAGTATGTTACCGAATATGGTTCTCAATATATGAAGTAATAAATGACTTATCATAGTATTTGCTATATACCTATAACAGCTCAAATTACACTACCTGTGAACAGAATGACGATTACAGTTCACTTTATTTGGTGTGTGAAAGTATTCATTAGAAGTACACACTCTACTCCCTTATGTATTGTTCCATTTGATTTTTAAGTGTTTATTCTAATTGTGGTTTTGTGTGGCTGGAGTACATCTCAGCTGATTTTGTGTGAAAGACTAACTACTGCATGGATTGGTGTTTATTACAGGGTCTCCTTTGCATCCTGAAAAAAGATTTTGTGTGAAAGACTAACTACTGCATGGATTGGTGTCTATTACAGGGTATCCTTTGCATCCTGAAAAAATTAACAGTGATTCTAAACATCATTATGTGTATTGTTTCATGTATAGACCAGATTCCTATGCAGAAACATAATGCGTTCCAAGACGCTAGTTGCCAATTGTTCAGAATTAAATTGTTCTCTAAGGAAATATTCATTCATCTTCTGTGGTGCCTGGGTTTGAACTGTTGATCTCAGAACTGTAAGGCAGACTTTCCCTACGCTGTCAAAGGACTGTATTTTTCGGACTACAAATTGCACCAGAGTATAAGTCGCACCAGCCAAAATACGGGCAATGAAGAGAAGAAAAAAAACGTATATAAATCGCACCATAGAATTAGGTACATTTTGGGGGGAAAGGTATTTGATAAATCCAACACCAAGACCAGACATGTCATCTTAAAAGGTAATTTAAAAGAAAAATACAATAAAGAACAGCAAGCCGACTAAGTGAACGGTATGCTAACTAGGGCTGAAGCTATCAATTAATTAATTGATTAATCTATCCATTAATTCGTATAATCGGGTAATCGGATTAGGAACATTTAATGTGTTGCAGAATAAATTTTAGGAAATGTAAAACAAAAGTTTGCTATGAGTACACTTTCAAAAGAGCATTAAATTCAAACACAAAATAAAATTCCTGAAAGTTATTTCAAACTATGCAGAATTGCAATGTCATTTCACAAGAGCAATAAATGCATTTCAAAATAAATTAAAATACCTCCGCTTAGCCTCAAACGCTATAAAAATTTTTTTTAAAAACCGAGGATCGAAGTACAACATAAGAACAATTAGCTAACTTGCATAGCAAAAGTCCGCTAACTTACATGCTATAAAATGTTAACTTTTTTTTTTTTTTTCAAATTCAAAACTGATGTATCTAAGCTAGCAAGCAAATTCCTGTTAAAATGCTTCACATTTTGACAGCACATTTTTAAACGGGTCACAATTTGAGTCCATGCTGCCCATAGGTCTTTTATACGTCCTCATAACAAGTGAGAGTCAACCTTCCACTGAGCAAACCAGTTTCTCCTCCCATCAGATAGAGGACTAACAATTGAAAGAATTAAAAGAAAGCTGGTACAGTGGTGGCAAACCAGTCCAAAACCTGGTCTACAACGTCCTTTGCTTAGATTTTAGTCACCATTTCGAAATAGGACCCTGCATGTCTGAACCTTCGCCGAACACCTTAGACTTATTCACCGAATCTCTGGAGTTCAATCGAACCTAGATTAAGAATCATTGCTCTAAACTAAATGACGAATGCATAAACAATCATATCGTCGTAAACAAAATTTACTTTATGTTGGTCTTAACAGGATCCAGCCATTTTAGACGAGTTTTGTCATATTTGCTGTTGCCACTAGAGGGCAGTGTATCCACCCAAAGAAATATAACTCAATTCAAACGCTTTCAAGGCAAACCGTTACAACTCCACTTTAATTAAACGAATCCAAAATTTGATTCAAAGCTTTTTCCTAATAGAACTACTCGAGTTAATCGATTAATCATTCGTGCTGCACTAACGCTAACATTAAACGGCTCATAAGCAACAAACTGAGTACGTAACATGTGAAATGACGTACCGTGATTTCTGGACTATTGGGCGCTCCTGATTACAAGCCTCACCCAGTACATTTTTAAAGGAAAAACCATTTTGTACATACATAAGCCTCTCCTGCCTATAAGCCACGTGTGCCCACTTCGTAACAAGAGACATTGACAAAGAAATACAGTTTTCAAACTTTTAATAACACACCTTAACTTTTCGTTCCAAACAGCGCCGGCAAACACGGCAGTTATATAGCAGTGGCACGGAAGTTACATAGCGTCAGCATGGCGGTGCAGCACTAATTGTGCTGGTTAATAAAAACATAAAAGTCTTTGTTAGCAATCTTCATCTTCCTCCTGTGCATTCAAACCATGGAAGTCTTCATCCTCAGTGTCGGATATGAAGAACGCTCAGATGCACTTCGCCACGCACCTACTCATCAGTCTCTCCTTTGCCGTCGCCTTCAATGTCTCCCATAATGAGGCATATTCACTCCCAGCCTGTGCCGTCCTCCTCACCTCGTCACGCAGCAGACTAGCGTCTCTAAAACCGTTGGTGATGGCGGACTCTTTCACAGCGCTTCACGCTGCCAGGCTCCCCTGGCAAACCTGTGCAAAAGCTGCTCTTCGCATGTGGCGAGTCTTGGCAAACGATCTCTCGCCGCTCGTCATCAAAGCTTCCCGTACAACTCAGATGGCCAATTTAATTTCTTCTAGCATTTTCCATGATGCAGGTCTGCCAATTCTACTCATGCACAAAGACGTGGGTCCGCCACCTCTATTCATGCACAACGCACAAAGTTAAACTACCGGTAGTATTGCAAACTAGCGTCTTCCTCAACACATATATTCCACGTGTCTCACTCCCACATTCCATGCTCGAGCGCCACTGGCAGCCGTCAAAAAAATACACAAATTGGCCGCATCATTGCACACGCCGCAGGACCCAAAATGAGGGGAAAAAAGTAGCGGCTTGTAGTCCGGAAATTACGGTAATAATGTGTAATCACTTCACACATAAATCGCTCCAGGGTATAAGTTTGCACCTCCGGCCAAACTATGGACAAAAAAAAAAGAAAAAAAGAAAAAAAAAACCACTACGACTTATCGTCCAAAAAATACGGTACAAAAAAATTAATTACAAACAAACAAATTAATCTTTCACAGGCTCAAACTATCAACATCCCTAAATGCTTCATCAGTTATACCTCATGCTTGTCAGTCAGTCACTGTTTGAAAATGCGTGCAACTTAATTGAAGTTACAGCAGTTATTGCCACTTTGCTAAATAGTGATATTTAAATTTTGGATTAATAGTAGCGTAAGCAATGATTGGGTACACTTCTCAACTAAGCATGTCATGCATAACATGGACACTGCGCATTAGGAGTGTGACAAAATATCGAAATGGTGATATATCGTGATACTTTGTATCCCAAAAGGTTATCGATATGCTCCTGCCAAGAATCGAGATATCGTTTTAAAACGGTGTCAATGTCTAAACAAAATTAATGAAAATAAACCAACAAGTTGCAACCAAAATCTTCCCCCATAATAGTGTCTAGGAGTGGGAACCTCTTGGTACCTCACGATACGATACGATTTGCGATACAAAGCTCCCAATAACGATGATCTGACGATACAGCGATACAACGATTTTTGATACATTAGTCAGGAAATCATTCTAGGATATTCTACAAAAAAACTAATAGAAAAACAAGTTTCGGCTGTGAATTGGAATGAGTTTATCACTAGTAGACGTCCAATCCATTTGAACCGGGATCCCTCCCACTTCAAACGGATTGAACGTCTATGGAAGTCAGTGGCAGCCAATGCCAGGCAATGGGTAATTTTTGGCCATTTAAGGTCATTTACCTGTTGATTTTCAGTTATTTCCTGTTGATTTTGGGGTATTTTATGGGTCACTTGCTGTTTATTTTGCGTTACAGAACAGGAAGTGACCTGGGGATCACCCAAATGAATAGGCAGTGACTCAAACTCAACAGGAAATGACCTTTAAATGCCCTAAAATGAAAAGCAAGTGACCTGTAGATGCCTCGAAAATCGGACCGAATGACTGTGAATGCTCTGGTTTTGAATGAACGAACGTTCCCAGTCTAAATGGATGGGTTGTTTTTTTAATGGACACCTTTTTAAAACGATATCTCGATTCTTGACAGGAGCATATCGATAACCTTTTTGGATACAAAGTATCACAATATACCACCATTTCGATATTTTGTCACACACCTAATAGTGTCTCAGTTAACTCTTAGGCACAGTCATTCTGTCCGATTTTCAGGGCATTTACAGGTCACTTGTTGTTCATTCTAGGGCATTTACAGGTCATTGACTGTTGAGTTTGAGTCACTGCCTATTCATTTGGGTGATTCCCAGGTCACTTCCTGTTCTGTAACTCAAAATAAACAGGAAGTGACCCATAAAATACTCCCAAATCAACAGGAAGTAACTGAAAATTACAGGTAAATGACCTTAAATGGCCCAAAATTACCTCATTGCCTGGCATTGGCTGCCACTACCGGCCATAGACGTTCAGTCCATTTGAAATGGGAGGGATGGCAGCGAATGAACAAATGTTCATTCACTGCCATCCCTCCCAGTTCAAATGGATTGGACGTCTACTAGTAATAAAATCAATCCAATTCACAGCAGAAGCTTGTTTTTTCTGTTTATTAGGTGTTTGTAGAATATCCTAGAATGATTTTCCGACCAATGTATTGATAATCGTTGTATCTCCATATCGTCAGATCATCATTATCGTGAGCTTTGTATCAATCGTATCGTATCGTGAGGTACCAAGAGGTTCCCACTCCTACCGCGCATGCTATAAATGTTCCAAATTTGGCAAAAATCTGCAAGGCTTCTTACAGACAAGTTCACAAAAATATACTCAGTTGTGTATATTTTCACCATTTCAGACGTCCAACTGTTTGTTTTCAAGCAATTAAAAGGTCACTCTTCCATAATATTCTCCCTCCAAAACAACTGTGTCCTCAACACACACATTTACTCCATACCACAGGGCACAGACTGCATTAGGTTACGCACATCTGGAGACGCCATGTGGCGGGCAGCACCCCAACAAACATGTCTCTTTTTGTATTTGCCACTGGGACACACACTCGCACGCACGCCCATACGCACACACCACACACATGCACACCTACTCTTTCCCTGTATTCTATTGTCGAGTGCTGAGAACCACAGCTGTGACTGTTTGCTTCAAGCGTTTGCTGAGAGACAGAAAGCGAAGGTGATTGGGTCCAACAGAGCCAGTTCATTAGATGGACTCTGTAAAACATGATGGCCCCGTAAAAGATCAGCACCTTTGCCAAGAACCCGGACAACCGTCGGGATGGGAACGCACAAGCGTGCGTGTGTATGTGTGAGCGCAATCATGGACTTTATGGCCACTGAACTGACAGAGTTCACTTCTGGCACCTTTTATGATGATCTGTTTTTATTAAAATTGTAGAGTAAATGCTTGGAGATTGATGAAAGGATGGTGCGCAAGATGAAAAGAGAACAGTCTCTAATTCCACAAGTCTGGTGTTGTTTCAGCATGAATGAGTTTAGAATGATGGGATGTTTGGATTTTATTGTGTGTTTGTTATTTTCTTGCCTTGCTTGTTTCCAACGTCATGCTGATTTCAGATTGTTCAAATATTGTAGTCTTCTTTGACTTAAACAAAAGATGGAACAGTAATGTGGTGCGATTTTAAGATTCTCACTGATCGTCAGAGATTTTAGTTTAGGGATTGTACTTTTAAGCGAATATGTCGATCCACACATTATCTTTTTAATGTGTTCTCATCAGCATCACAGGTGAGCTGGAGTACATCACATTGGGCCGGCGTCGGGGTTCACCTATGATTGGTCACCAGTGTTGGGCACGTTACTTTAAAAAAGTAATTAGTTATAGTTACTCACTACTTCTTCCAAAATGTAACTGAGTTAGTAACTGAATTACTCTATAGTAAAAGTAACTAGTTACCAAGGAAAGTAACTATTTCCGTTACTTTAAAAAGAAGTTGTATGTCAAAGAATTTGAAATTTTCTTAGCAGTATTCGAGTCAGTTGAATAGAGAACTGACAGGTAGTTAGGGTTAGGGTTAGGGTTAGGGTTATGGAACCTTGTAGTATTTATTGCACCTCCCCAGCAACAGATTTATCCTACATTTGAAGTGCAACAAAAATAAACAGATTTGAATTGCTTACCACAGATGTCGACAAAAGCTTTGCCCCGGGACATAAATTACACTTTACATGCACGTTCTTTCCTTTAATTTCGACCAACTTGAAATAGCGTTTATTTCTCCACCTTGTAAAGGACAAATTTTCCTCTGAATGCTCTGCCATCATATCCCTCTGCATCTGTTTTGCGTGTGTGTGTGTTTGCCGCATGCGCTGTTCCGGTTTGTTTAAAAAAAAAAAAAAAAAAAAAAAAACATAAACAACCGGCTCTGAAGTCTGTGTGCTAGCGTTTACGTCACAGAATGTGGGATCACGTGAGATTTGACAACAATGCAGCCATATTGGAAGCAGGTCTGGCTCGCGGGACATTAAACTTTACTTGTCAGGTCGATAAAGAGACAAACTCATTACTAAGGCGAAGAACAGATATGTGACGAAACTTAAGGATGTGAAATATGTTGACCCTTACGAGCAAGCCGAAGACAAATGGAGTAAAGATGTCGACGGACTTCTACAATTACGCGAAAGAGACATTCTGCTGTATTTATTGTTTGGTGTATGTTACGAAACTCATCAGCGATTCCGAAATTACAAATCGCTACAAAGCTACGAACAGTTTTGCTGCGGATGGGTGCAGGACCTGCACATTATGACCGTATCAAACGGCAACTCCATCGTTCTTGCAAAGGTAGGCTATGTGTGTTTACTATTTTCATTGCTATGAACCTGAACGCACCCCAAGTGTTGGATGACAAATAAACAGAGCAGAGTAGACTCGCTACGGCTGGTATTTTCTTCAATTTATCCAAAGTAACGCATCGCTTTTGACCGTCAGTAACGGTAACGGCGTTGTAACGACTGAAAAAATTGGATTACCCCGTTACTGAAAAAATAACACCGTTATATAACGGCGTTATTTATAACGGCGTTATTCCCAACACTGTTGGTCACCAACCAATCTGAGCACATATAAACAAATTATTCATTTTCACAAAATCAGCAAAAAAAGGTTTTATAAAGCTAAATGGAAATGAACTTTGGAGCCCGATTAAGTCCCTACAAAGTTATTTCATGTGCTGCTGTTAGAGTATACAAGTGCACAAGTGTAGTGCAGTGCCATAAAAAAAAAAAAAAAAGGCCTACAAAGAAAGAAACACAGTGCGGATAGTCAAAGACTGTGGATGTTCAATGATGTTTTGGGGTTGTTTTGCTACCTCAGGCACTGGGTGCCTTCACAGTGTGCAAGGAGTCATGAAATTTGAAAACTATCGAAATGTTTTGGGCCGTAATATAGGATGTAGTGTCTGATAATTGGGTCTGCGTCCGAGGTCATGGGTGTTCCAACAGGACAATGACCCAAAACATACCTCAAACAGCACCAAGAAAAATGGTTGGAGACAAAGCGCTGGAGAATTCTGAAGTGGCCATCGATAAATCCGGATCAAAATCCATTGAACACCTATGGAGGGATCTCAAAATTACTGTTGCAAGAAGGCACCCTTCAAATCTGAGAGACCTGGAACACTTCGCAAAAGAACAGTGGTCCAAAATTCCATCTGAGAGGTGCTTGTTGATGTTATTGGAAGTGATTGCTTTATGTTATTTCTTCTAAAGGATATGCATCAGTTTGACTAAAAATATTTTTGGTATTTACTTTTGGGTTACAAATCAAATATATATAGGATTTTTGTCAGATGAAGAATTTAAGGGGTTCACCTTCCTCTTATATTCAAATCCCTTACATTTTAGCTCACTTATGAAATTGAGCTCTACCTAACCTGCCAGAAAATTGACAGAATTTTCTGTCATCTTCATATTTTGAATTGCAGCTGTTTGTTGAAAACATTTTTGTCTGATTACACCAAACTTGACTAATATCATCATATAAAATGCTTCAATCGTATGACTTAATTAATGATATGCCAATGGTCTGTACGTTTTGTCACTACTGTAAAGCTGAAACTGTAAAACAGAAATTCCCAATTGGTTTTCAATCCTCATGCTTTCTTTTTGGTGGATCTGGACAGCTTCTGGGTCTGGACCCCGGTCCGACATTTGGTAATTTCTCCTATAATTCTAATTTGGCAAGTGAATTTCAATATTTCCATGTGAAATTGACAGATATTTCATAGTCATATTTATTAAAAACAAAAAAGGTTATTACATAGTAATGAATGTGTCATGTTGGTAATAGGCATTTGCCGGTTACCGGTTTCAAGGTTTACCTTGGAATTAAAATGCCACAGTTTCAAAACCACTAACATTTTCCGTCACACTGTATTACGGTATTAGCTATTTTTTATGTCCCAAAAATGCAGCGAGAAATGGAGTGGGAGCACTCACCCCTCCCCCTCCGATTGTTGCTATGTCCGTCAGTGACGCTACTCTGTGCAATAGACTGGAGTTGAAACAATGGCTGAAGGTGGTGAGCTTTTTCCTCCCTCAAAAGAAAAAAATGCTTGTATGGGAGTATTTTGGCTACCGAAAAGAAGTAGACGGCCGTGGATTAGAGGAGGAAAGACATCCCACGTGCAAGACTTGCTTGCGGAGGGTGGCTGCAAAGGGGGGCAACACCTCAAACTTCATTTCACATTTACGTAACCATCATCCGTCACGTTATACGAAATTGAAGGTAAATAAACGCTGTCATTTACGTTTCCCAGCAGCTACGAGAGTTCTCTCCAGCATGTTTAGTGTGTCTAGCAATGGTAAAACAAATACTAACTATATCTAAATACTAAATACTAAATACGTAACTAGCTTGTTAAAGAGGCAGATAATGTGGCTAGTTAGCATGTCAAGATGGCTAACTGGGTTCCTCTCTTGCATTAGCCAAATTTTCTGAAGTTTTCCGCGCTAGGGTACTTGCCAACAGTCCCGGATTGTGAGGGAGTCATTACAACCTAGAATATAGGACGTTCCGTTTGGTACCGCCGCTGCCGATGGAACCAATCTGAACTTCCTATATTGCGTGTTCCCCCCGCACAATCTGGGACTGTTGGGAACCATAATTCTTTCGCGATTGTAAACATCTGTTCAAAATAACATTTTCATGTTTTTGTCTCTCTGGCAACTTTCTGTGTTGAGAGGGGGGTGGGGGGGTGGCTGGGTGGGTGAGTGTAATGTGTAAATAATGATACGAGTCACACTCTTGCTCACCATTAATATTCAACTAATTAATATTAATAGTAGTAGTGGACACATCCTCTCACCTCACCGCTCCAAACTTTACCCAGAAAAGGTAAACATGCTCACATTCCTGCATCATAACTTGGACTTTATGAGAAATATGGAGAAAATGAGCAAGTCTCTAAAATGTTGAAGTACCTGCAAAATACATGTACCGTATTTTCGGACTATAAGTCGCAGTTTTTTTTCATAGTTTGGCTGGGAGTGCGACTTATACACTGGAGCGACTTATGTGTGAAATTATTAACGCATTATAATATCATTTCACATGATATTTTGGTGTTTTGGAGTGACACTGATGGTTTGGTAAACTTGTTAGCATGTTCTTTATGCTATAGTTATCTGAACAGCTCTTAATAGTTATGTTACGTTAACATACCGGCTATGTTCGCATTTCGTTGTTCATGCATCATGTAACATGATCATACTGTACACTTATTCAGCATGTTGTTCTCTATTGTATTTTTATTTTAAATGCCTTTCAAGATGACATATCTGTTCTATGTGTTGGATTTTATCAAGTAAATTTCCCCCAAAAATGCAAATTATATGTTTTTTTTTAATTTTTCTCTCCATTGCGCATTTTTGGGCTAGTGCGACTTATACTCAGGTGCAACTTATAGTCCAAATAATACGGTATACAGTATGTTATTTCAATTTTATTTGGAAGTATTTACTTTTTTATGGAGAATAATTATTTTTGTTCTTGTCTTAAATAATGTTGAGCTACTTGAGCTGTGGCTTTGGGTTTTAGTTAACAAATATTTTAAATAAAATTAACTTTTTTTTTTGTCTATATATTTTAACATTATATTCATGTTGATGGTCTAATTTGCAAATATGTTCTGACAAATAAAAAAATCCCATTCAATGGAAAACGTTTTTTTTAACTCATACATCTCAAAATAGCACATTTTAGAGCTATAATTGCAATACCGTGATACCGTGAAACCACGGTATTTTTGCTGACAGTTATCATACCGTCAAAATCTCATACCGGCACATGCCTAGTTGGTAAGCATTTATATTTAATTAATCTTATACTTGGTACAAGTTGAAAACTTTGTTGTCAAAGGCAAATCTGGTGTTATTGTTTTTTAAATGGTATCCCGTTTGCTCACTTACTTTGGACTTGAAACTGAAAAAGACGTTTGATTTAGCATGATGATGTGACATTTAGTGTGTGTGTTTGTGAGTAAATGTGTGTTTGTACGTGTAATAGCAGTTAATCCTCAGCTAAACGGTGCCATGATGAGGCTTTACCAGCCGGCATTGTTGCTTAGCAGCCTAGTAGGTTGTCCCTTTGTCTTTCGTAAAGCCCGACACACACACAAACACAGACACGCACAAACGCACGCACTTGCCACCTCGGTCGAGACAACAAGGTCTACACAATGGTCCAAAGAGCGTGAGCGTTTTGGGGGGGGGGGAACGGATCCCCTCGCCGTGTCCCAAGTTAACAAGGATGAAAATAAGGAGTAGGAAAAGGGAAGGTCAGGGGTAAAGAAAATCACATTGTTCACTCGGTAAATAATGTTTTTTAATTAAGAGAAAACACAATCCGTGCTTTTAGTTGCCACAGAGACTATGACCTCTTGGCTCCTAGAGAGGTGAAAGGTGAAGAATGTCCAAGTCAGGAGGTCTAAGCATGAGGTGGCATGTTCAAGGTGGAATGTCCTGCTCGACATTTACGATAAAGCTTACAAAATTAACTAGGGTTGTTCCGATCATGTTTTTTTGCTCCCGATCCCGATCGTTTTAGTTTGAGTATCTGCCGATCCCGATATTTCCTGATCCGATTGCTTTTTTTTTTTGCTCCCGATTCAATTCCAATCATTCCCGATAATTTTTCCCGATCATATACATTTTGGCAATGCATTAAGAAAAAAATGAATAAAACTCGGACGAATATATACATTCAAATACAGTACATAAGTACTGTATTTGTTTATTATGACAATAAATCCTCAAGATGGCATTTACATTATTAACATTCTTTCTGTGAGAGGGATCCACGGATAGAAAGACTTGTGACTTTGTATATTGTGACTAAATATTGCCATCTAGTGTATTTGTTGAGCTTTCAGTAAATGATACTGTAGCCATGCCCAAATGCATGATGGGAAGTGGAACCATGACTGTGCGTAGTGCTACCAATTGATATATCTTCTCTGCGTTGAGAAATAACATAAGGTGTTAAGAAAATATCAATTGCTACCTTGCTTCCCCACATTTCTTCCCATGATATTCCTAATTGTAGGGAGAGGGATTGTAAGGCTTTAGCCAATTAAAAAAACGCTCCAAAGGCGGCCAAAATTCACTCTACTCATTTTACGCTGCCGTTTATCACTCTATATAGGTAAAACGGTGCCATTACAGATTGAGCGCGACAACGCGTGAGTGGGTCGTGCAGTGCATGCATTAATTGCGTTAAATATTTTAGCGTGATACTTTTTTTTTTTTTTATTAATTACCGCCGTTATCGGGATAAATTTGATAACCCTACCTTAAGCCTAAACTAAAGACTCTGGATGAGTGTAACATATTATGTCTGTAACGTTAAATACAATTATAAAACGATTTAATTAAAATATATATATATATATATATATACTAAAAAAAGGCATGGACATTTTTTGGCCGATTCCGATACTTTGAAAATGACGTGATCGGACCCGATCGAATCTCTAAAATTAACTCATTTGAACTAGTTCAAATGGATTGGACGTTTATCCCCAACAATGGCAGTCAATGAGTTTAAACAAATAGAATTGTGGTTCCTTGATGACACACAAACATACTCACCATATCAGCATTTAGCACAATTTCCTGTTTCTCTGAATGAGCTATAACTGAGATAAATACCCGCATGCACAAACCTAACTCTCATTAAACAAAAGACCTCTTTTCAAATGTTCCCAGCAGATGCTGTCCAACTCTCCAGGAGTTATTTGGACTCATGTAAGGAGTCTGTGCAAATTGGGAAATACTTTGATTTATTATATCTTGAGGTATTTCTATGTGATGCGTTCTCACAAAGGAATCACCTTGAGTACAAACAAGCGCTTACGACAACATAAAGGTGCTGAGTGTCAGTGAGTCACTCATTTGCCTTCGCATGAGTAAGATGATTGACATCTGAATTGCTCAAGGCCACTCATTCCTAAGAGGTGAATTTACCATTCGTATCGCAGCACAATGCTACGATTCATGCTCAAGGGATTCGGAGAAGGCTTTGCCAAAGCCGGATTGGCATTATCAAGAGGGCACCCATACAAAAGATTATGTTATTCAGGCCGAATCTGATCACAGCCAGAAAAACTCTCTTCTGGAAGGGATGAAAGTAGCCTAGTCAGTTACGAATAGTCACCAGCTGCTGTTGATTCATTTTTTAATATCATTTCAAAAACAGATTACATGTGTAAAATATGATCATTAGCAATATCCTGCCACTAATTAAATCCAGCCTAACAAAATTATGGGAATTTATTGAGACTGATATTATATTCCGCAATATTTTATGCTACAAAGAGCCATACAATGCTTGACAATTTCTCTCTTGGCAAATAATGGCATTGGAAATGATTTGTTCCAGAGTCAAACTGCCAAACATTAACTCTTCAGGCAGTGCTGTGCTTATAAAAAAATGTCATTACTTACTGACAAGTGTAACTTGAAGTTGCATTCCAGCTATAAAAAAAAAAAAGTATCTTTAATACAATGTGTATGGCGGAAAACACAGACAAGACTGAAAAAGCAGTTTCTGCTCTTGCACTCCTCTTAAAAAAACTGCTGTATTTTAAGTCAAAACAACTGTTGTGTTTGATAGAAAAATATCTCTATATGCTGCCATAGCAGATTGATGGCGCATTAAGCACCCAAACTATTTTTAATTTGTCCGTTTTACCCTGGAAACCCCTGTTTACAGACGTCGCACAACCGCTTTTGTTTCAACCTAGCCATAAAAAGAAGGTAAGTCACCTGAGTGTTTTCCTCCATATACACTCTTTTCTGTGATTAAAATCCCCAAATTTTACTGCATTATTTGAATCCCAACTCTATCATCATCATTGTAATTTACTTTCAAGCACTCGCAAGATACCGTATGTTGCTGCTTCATGTGACATTGCAAAAGATTTTTTATGAGGATTTCCTCATTTTTTTAAATTTAAATTTTTAGAGATGAAATTCACTGTTTTCTAAGTACAGCGCGTCAAATGTCATTTTCCAAGCTAAAAACAATGTGTATTGTACAAATTATGTCTTCGTTTAACTATCTTTTTTGGCAATGATTAAACATTCCGGTGGCATGGTGGCAGAATGGTTAGCACGTACCCCTCACAGCTCTGAGATCGAGGGTTCAGTCCCGGGCTCCGGCCTTCCTGTGTGGAGTTTGCATGTTCATCCCGTGCCTGCGTGTGTTTCCTCCGGGTGCTCCAGTTGGCTGATAGAACACTCTAAATTGGCACTAGGTATGAGTTTATGCGCAAATGGTTGTTCGTCTCCTTGTGCCCTGCGATTGGCTGGCAACCAATTCAGGGTGTACCCAGCCTACTGACCATAGTTAGCTGGGATTGGCTCTAGCACCCTAGTGAGGATCAGCGGCTCGGAAAATGAATGAATGAATTAAATATTCCTTCACCATTGAAAATGTCATTTTTAATATTCCGAGTCAAAGATAATATTTGGCCGAAAAATAGATTACACATAACATTAGGCCTGACAGATGTTTTCGGTGTAATTTTTGGGTGCAGATTCCAGAATTGATGTTTTTAAATTGTGTATATAATGTTTTTACAAAGGATATGACTGTGTGCATGTAGTAACAGTGTAGTAGTAGTTAGCTGATTTTTATTGTGGTAATATTTGCCCAGTGTTGCAAGCTAGCTAGCTATCCATCAATCTGTTCGTCCATCAGTGTCTATATTTTAATCCATATAATAATAGTACTAATATTTCCTCTCTTTGACTACAGTGACATAGCATCACAATTTTGCACAGCAGCTTAATCAATCACCTGTTGGGTGTGCGAGTGTCAGAAGTCGATAGCTGACAGGTGAGAGGTCATGGGGAACATCCAACGAGATCTCCAGGATAATGAACATGCCAGGCAGGAGTGGCGGCGAGAAGCAGTGAGAGTTAGCATCCGAAAAAAAGGGGGAGAATTGGAACCCCAACCCGAGAGAGAAAGGGAAAACAGAATGAATGAAGGGTATTTAACGGAAAGATTAGAGTTGTGTTTGCTGTCTTAAATGGTGTGGGAAAAAAGGGAAAAAAGTGGAGGAAGGCAATGAAGTGAGGACAGAAGTGTATTGTAAATTGTGAGTGAGCTGTGAACGGGACATGCAGAGAAAGTCAAGAAAGAAGAGAAAAGAAGTTGAGGCATCTTAGCCCTCACTGTAGATGGCAGGTAGCCTGAAGCCTGGAGCCTGCATGTCTGTTCCACACAACTCTCAGGTGCGTGTGTAACTTGAGCATGCACGATATAGAGTGATAACCAACGAAAACACGAGTTGTGTGTACATATGAATGAATGCCTACTTCTTGTTTCACTGATGTGTTATTATCTCATTGACTTCCATTGTGATTTGCCGACAGCTCTCCCAGTCAAAATGGATAGGACGTCTAATGTCATCAATGGCAGCCAATCAGTTCAAATGGTTTGGACCTTG
Organism: Corythoichthys intestinalis; assembly: GCF_030265065.1. NCBI lineage: Eukaryota > Metazoa > Chordata > Actinopteri > Syngnathiformes > Syngnathidae > Corythoichthys > Corythoichthys intestinalis. The sequence goes on from NC_080402.1 coordinate 24,198,464, forward strand.
GTCGGTATTAAAGGCGAACATTTTTTTTTTTTTTTAACGTGAGTGAAAAATTATACAATTAATCAGAATTGCAGAAGTGGCAATTCATTTGGAAAACCATTCAGTTCAGGTGGCTTTCCAGATACAGTGGGGCAAATAAATATCACTTTGTTTGATTTTTAAAGAATTTATTTGCAAATCATGGTGGAAAATAAGTATTTGGTCAAAAGTTCATCTCAATACTTTGTTATGTACCCTTTGTTGGCAATAACGGAGGCCGAACATTTTCTGTAACTCTTCACAAGCTTTTCACACACTGTTGCTGGTATTTTTGCCCATTCCTCCATGCAGATCTCCTCTAGAGCAGTGATGTTTTGGGGCTGTCATTGGGCAACACGGAATTTCAACTCCCTCCACAAATTTTCTATTGGGTTGAGATCTGGAGACTGGCTAGGCCACTCCAGGACCTTGAAATGCTTCTTACGAAGCAACTTCTTTGTTGCCCTGGCTGTGTGTTTGGGATCATTGTCATGCTGAAAGACCCAGCCACGTCTCATCTTCAATGCCCTTGCTGAAGGAAGGAGATTTTCATTTAAAATCTCTCGATACATGGCCCCATGCATTCTTTCCTTTACACAGATCAGTCGTCCTAGTCCCTTTGCAGAAAAACAGCCCCAAAGCATTTCCACCCCCATGCTTCACAGTGGGTATGGTGTTCTTCGGATGCAATTCAGTATTCTTTCTCCTCCAAACACGAGAATCTGTGTTTCTACCAAAAAGTTCTATTTTGGTTTCACCTGACCATAACACATTCTCCCAGTCCTCTTCTGGATCATCCAAATGCCCTCTAGCGTACCGCGGACGGGCCTGGACGTGTAGGATTCGAGTCCCTGGCGACACATTGTGTGACTGATAGTAGCCTTTGTTACTGTGGTCCCAGCTCTCTGTAGGTCATTCACTAGGTCTCCTCGTGTGGTTCTGAGATTTTTGCTCACCGTTCTTGTTATCATTTTGACGCCATGGGGTGAGATCTTGCGTGGAGCCCCAGATCAAGGGAGATTATTATTGGTCTTGTTTGTCTTCCATTTTCTAATAATTGCTTCCACAGTTGATTTCTTTATACCAAGCGTTTTACCTATTGTAGATTCAGTCTTCCCAGCCTGGTGCAGGTCTACAATTTTGTCTGTAGTGTCTTCGGCAGCTTTTTGGTCTTGGCCAGAGTGGAGTTTGGAGTGTGACTGACTGAGATTGTGGACAGGTGTCTTTTTAACCGATAATGAGTTAGCACAGGTGCCATTAATACAGCTAACGAGTGGAGCCTCGTTAGACCTCGTTACAAGAAGTTAGACCTCTTTGACAGCCAGAAATCATACTTGTTTGTAGGTGACCAAATACTTATTTTACACTCTAATTTGGAAATAAATTCTTTAAAAATCAAACAATGTGATTTTCTGTTTTTTTTTTCTCCAGACTCTGTCTCTCATGGTTGAGGTTTACCCATGTTGACAATTACAGGCCTCTCTAATCTTTTCAAGTGGGAGAACTTGCACAATTGGTGGTTGACAAAATACTTATTTGCCCCACTGTATAAAGATGGCTGCGAGCCTTCCGAGTCAAAATAAATTGGACGTTTATCACTGTCAGTCGCATCAAATTTCCTTTATGGTTTGAGCCTTGTTTTGTATTGGGGACTGTCATCTTTTTCTGGCGTGAATTTCACAGGTAATCGGAGCTGCAGTAGTAGAAATTCATGTGGAAAACCATCCGCTCCAGGTAACTATCCAAAAATTAGTATAGCTGCTAGTGCTAGCCATCCCGGTTCAAACTGAGACGATGCCCTACCTGTTCCTCGCTGCCATAAGCAGCGTTGATTTATATTCCGTCCTGTCCTGTTTTATTTTGGTGGGTTCCTGTTACTTTGGGTTAACTTTGTCAGCTTTGTTTTTCCTTCCCTGATTACCTGATTGCCCACACCTGTTCATCATTAGCCCTACTCCTTATATACCCCCATGTTTCGTGTCCTTTGCCAGTGCGTTTTCGTTTGTTGGACTTGGACTGGCAGTAGGATGCTAGAACACCGTCTTCAGGTTTCAATTTTGTTTCATACCCTCTCTTTGCTGTTTCCAGTTGTGTTTTGAAGAGCTTTGTTTTCACTTTCCTGGCAAAAAATCCAATATTGAAACCTGTCATCCATATCTTGTAAGGGTGTAACGGTACATGTATTCGTATTGAACCGTTTCGGTAATTGGTGCTCGGTTCACGAGTTTCTGACGTAATGTAACCCTTACTTTTCGAGGCTGTGAGTCGATCGGGTTACAGTTTCTTTGTGTAGATTATATTTACCCCATCTTCTCTACTATAATGAGGACCAGCATGGTAGGACAGTAAGAAACGTCAACGGGGCTACAGCGTGGCCGCCGCGAGAACACATTGAAACGCGGCCGTTAAAGTCAATCTGCCAATGCACACCAGTCGTAGTGCGGCCGCGTGTTAGACGCGTCCCAGAAGCGGCTCAACCCGATGCACGCGAAAAGAACGGCAGAGTTTATTATTTGACACGAGACATGGCCCTCCTGCGTCAATACTGCTAGCTAGCAAACCGGGCAGACTGGAAGTCACTCGTGTAAAAATACGGTGGATCCGATCGATTTTCAAACTAATATGCAATCGTAACCTACTTTTTGAGTCCATCAGATCTCTTGAGTGGTAGATCGGGGCACAGTTGACTTGTCTTTGTTGATTTACAGTTGTCTTCTCTGCTATAATAATAACCAACACGGCCCCGTGTTCAATACAACACCCTCCTACCACAACAAAACAAGTAGGAACTAATATTCACATAGGAACTAAAGTTATACAACATAAAATATACAATATAAATGAATACTACATCACATTTGTAAAATACAAACACATAATAAAATAAATAATAGCCCATTTAAATCAAATAAATTGAAATGAGCTAAAACACCTGTAATTAAATAATAAGAATAATACACAGATCCTGCTTACACAATTTGAATTTATTAATTTCTGTGTGGCGTTTTAACTTGACAAAATCCACCAATAAAGCTTTTGAAAACCGTTCTTAAGAAAAAAATGATTCATTGAAGCATTTCATTTGTAAAATACATGATAAAATCTTTGTCATTGGAATTGCTTTTCTCTTTAGCACAGGACTTCTTTTTTCTTCTTTCTTTCAGAAATAAAGCTGACCAGTACGCGGCGTCTGAAAGGCAAATTGTTGTTGGATTATTATCTTTAAATACCCGCTACTTTATGAGCAGAATTCTAGCTTTGTATAGGCTACTGTTCCTATTGTTGAAAGCACAAAAGTGTGTAATAAATAACTAGCACATTTATATTTTGCATTTTGTTTTCTTACTGTACCGAAAATGAACCGAAGCGTGACCTCAAAACTAAGAGCCGAGATTTTTGTGTACCCCTGCATTTGAGTCCAGCAGTGACTTTCCCTGTTTTGACACCTATCAGTTGCCACGTTTAAATGGAGCCAAATATTCCAATTACAATCGGAATATTTGTTCAAACCGAATAAATGTGTTCCATATAAACACCTCATTCGGAATGAACAGGCCCAAACCGAATGGAATTTCATTCCGTTTCATAGGGGTGGAATATTCCTTTTCCCAAACCGATTAGAAGTAAAATTATATCATGTAAACAGGGAAGCGAAATGGTGTCTGGTTGCGTTCTTTCTGCACATGCTCCGTACTGACGTGGTGACGTCACTTGGTGACGTAAGTAACGTCACTTGCAACATGGCTTCCAAGCACACGCACAGCGCACCCACACAACTTTTTAAATGAACGGCGTATCATTCTGAAGTTTTGTTTCCACTCGAAAAGTTAAAACAGCAGCTGATCTGACGATCGATCTCCATGTTTTGCAACGTGACGCTTTGTTTTGATTAATCTGCGCATGTCAGACGGCAGTTGTCAAACGTCCTTTCGGAATAAAGGCA